>NC_083479.1:19223477-19338477 GCF_030014155.1 Tachysurus vachellii
GCATTCTAATGAATACTTTCCGCATTTGATTCAGTAACTACTGCATCTGATTCAGTACCTAATGTATTTGATTGGAGCTACAACATTAGATTTAGTATCCAGTGCATTCTAATTAATACTTTCCGCATTTGATTCAGTAACTAGAGCATTTGATTCAGTACCTAATGTATTCGATTCGAGCTACTACATTAGATTTAGTATCCAGTGCATTCTAATGAATACTTACGTCATTGACGTCATTACGTCATTACGGCAGTGACTACTGCACTTTATTATGAAACTATTGCATATGATTCAGTACCTAATGTATTTGATTCGAGCTACTACATTACCTCATTTGATTCAGTGACTACTGCACTTTATTATGAAACTACTGCATATGATTCAGTAACTACTGCATTAGATTCAGTACCTATTCTTATTTGATTAAATACCTACTACATTAGATTTAGTATTTAGTGCATTCTAATCAATATACTGTATACTGCATTTGATTCAGTAGCTATTCTATTTGATTCGGTACCTACTGCTTAGTCGTTGAACCAATATGTACTGATTATTATCTATTACATGAATTTATAATTATCTATTATTTTTATTAGAGACAAATTCCAGACTTTCTGTTGTGGTCTCGTTTTGGACCGCACTGTGTCTTTTATATAGTTTTAATAACGTGACAGGGGTGTTTATATATACATATATATATATATATATATATATATATATATATATATATATATATATATGTGTGTGTGTGTGTGTGTGTGTGTGTGTGTGTGTGTGTGTGTGCGTGTGTTTATTTATTTATTTATTTATTTTTAAATTTTGGCAGTAAAATAGTTTGTAAAAGCCTTCAGTTGAATTGGTGGATGTCTGCAAAAACTCTAAATGAGCTTGGATTCTGCGCTTCCTCACTTGGAGGTTATTTGGATAAAAGCGTCTGGAGCAGTGGCTGAAATTTCAATACGACCCCATAAAGCAGCAAAAAAGAAACCGCTTCAGTGCAAGGACGTTAATAGCACACTGTCACCCCAAAGAGATTTACTGTTATAGTCCACGTTGCATTGCCGGTGCAGTCCTGGTAATAAACAGCGCTTGCAGAAAAAAATAGCCACACTGCAGGAAAAAGAAAAAAAACACTGCAGAAAAGTGTTTTGAAAACATTTATTTCTACTTATCCATCTTGCAGATATTGTGCTTCTCCAAATGCATCATTACCTACCTTTTTTTTCTACAATACATCATGGCTTAAGTGTCGGAAGTGTCAGGCTGTGTGCTGAAAGCGCTGTCTCGAGTGTGGCTTTCATACTAATAATTTAAAGCTGTAAAAGAATGCGCTCTGTGATGATCACTTCACTGCAGCAGGGTTTTAATCTGAGCCTCAGCCACGCCGGGTGCCAGCTCGGTCAGACGCGAAGGCCTCGGTGAGACGCCACTCTGATTATTCAGCAAGGAATGTATGGCTGCTTTTGTTTTTTCAGCAGGATGCATCAACAGGATATGGACACAAAGGCGTGTCGACATGGCGTTGATTAGACAAAGGGTGGTTTGTTTTTTAGGATGATGAGGCAAGAAATAGAAGCAGTACCTACAGTATTGCATTTAATTCAATATCCATTGCATTCAGTTCACTATCTACAGTATTGCATGTGATTCGGTGTGTACTGCTTTCGATTCATTACCTACAGCATTCAATTCAGTACCTTCTACATTAGGTTCTGCATCTACTGCATGCGTATCAGCATAGGCTGCTTTTAGTTAAGAGCCTACTGTTTTTGATTCAGTACTGCAATAGATTCAGAATCTATTCAGTTTGATCCATTCCCTAAGGCATTTGATTAAGCATCTATAGCATCAGCATCTATTACTCTGCATTTGATTCACCATCTTCTATATTCACTCAAAACCTACTGAATGTAATACAGTACTGCATTTGATTCAGTACCTACTGCATTCGATTCAATACCTACAGCATTTGACTCTGTAGCTACTTCATATGATTCAGTACCTTTTTCATTCATTCATCTTCTACCGCTTATCCGAACTACCTCGGTCACGGGGAGCCTGTGCCTATCTCAGGTGTCATCGGGCATCAAGGCAGGATACACCCTGGACGGAGTGCCAACCCATCACAGGGCACACACACACACTCTCATTCACTCACGCACTCTCATTCACTCACGCACTCACACACTAGGGACAATTTTCCAGAGATGCCAATCAACCTACCATGCATGTCTTTGGACCGGGGGAGGAAACCGGAGTACCCGGAGGAAACCCCCGAGGCACAGGGAGAACATGCAAACTCCACACACACAAGGTGGAGGCGGAAATTGAACCCCGACCCTGGAGGTGTGAGGCGAACGTGCTAACCACTAAGCCACCGTGCCCCCTGATTCAGTACCTACTACATTTAATTCAGTACCTTTACATTTTACATTTACATTTACAGCATTTAGCAGACACTCTTATCCAGAGTGACACATTGTCTCATTTCAGTTTATACACCTGAGCAATTGAGGGTTAAGGGCCTTGCTCAGGGGCCCTGCAGTGGCAACTAGGTGGACCTGGGATTTGAACCAGTGACCTTCCGATCAGTAATCGAACACCTTAACCACTGAGCTACCACATCCCACCACAGCTACCACAGTACCTAATTAATTTGATTCAGTACCTAATACATTTAATTCAGTACCTACTGCATTTGATTCAGTACCTAATTAATTTGATTCAGTACCTACTCCATTTAATTCAGTACCTACTGCATTTGATTCAGTACCTAGTACATTCAATTCAGTACTTTCTGTATCCAATTCAGTATTGCAGTCTGCTCTCATTACCTACTGCAGGCTGTTTGTATGTGTGTGTGTGGTATGAATACAGTGAGCAAAAATAAAAGAAGAATATCTCACTAGCGTTTATCAGACAGAGGGTGTTGTGTTTTCCAGGATGATGAGGGAGGGAACAGGAGCGCTATAAAAATATCACGTCAAATATCCTGACAATGTTGGGAAAAAAAAACAGCAAAGCAACTGGCAGCATCGGTGATGTTTTGCCATGCAGAACAGTTGTAAGGTTCGACAGTGCAAATTGGACGGGGGAATTTGCTTCCCACTGACATCCTGCACTGACGTTTCATGCTGCATAAGCAGACTTCGTTTGTTTCCTGATAAGTGACAGGAAACAGCAGGGAAAAAATAAATCGATTGTTAAATCCCCTAAAGTAACCACTCGTTCGGCATGAACCATCTTTTTTTTTTTTTTTTTTTTAATTTCCTTCTTAAGGAAAAACTTTCAACAGAAAAGTCACTATAATAGAGTTGAAATCTTGAATCTGATTGGTCAGAACATGTTGGTTCCTTTTCTATAACAGCAAGTTTATATGAATGCACTCATGTATTTGTTTCTATAGTAACAGCTCGCACATGGGCATCCATATGATTTTTTATTTTTTTTTGGTAAAGAGGACCTATTTATTTATTTATTTATTTATTTATTTGTTTGTTTGTTTGTTTGTTTATTTAACTTATTATTTTTGAGAAAAAGGGAGACTCATAGTTTAGGAATATTTGTGATAACAGTTTCTGCCAAAGTTCCACAATTGTAAATGTAAACGCAAAAACGATGAACGATGTCGTTCTTCAGATATATACAGAGAGAAAGAGAGAGAGAGAGAGAGAGAGAGAGAGAGAGAGAGAGAAAGAGAGAATATGTATAAAATGAAAAAAAAAATGTCTCTTTCACCATAGGTAATTCCCCCCCACACCACCAGAGAGCACCCTCCATCACTCACACTTTTCTTCTGAAATTCTTCCTCTTTTTCTTCACCCTCACTTCTTTCCTTGTTTGTACACACCTCCTTTGCATTCCCCTTATTATTCACCCTATTTAATGATGCATTTGAGTCATGTCAGAAAGATCGTATTTATGGGTCCAACGCACATGAACGCCAACACAAAGTCATACCGTATGTGGAATTGGACTTATGGGGCATTTTTAATCAGTATAAAATCTTCACCTTACGAACAAGAACTTGGGGCATCTTAGAGAGCAGAAGTAGGTTTGATATCATTTATTTTGAAGATGAAAATTTCCATTAACATTTACCAGACACACTTATCCAGAGCGACTTACAGTTATCTCACTTATGCAGCTGAGCAATTAAGGGTTAAGGGCCTTGCTCAAGAGGCCCAGGAGTGGCAGCTTGGTGGTCCTGGGATTCAAACTCACAATCTTCAGATTATTAGTCCAACACCTTAACCACTGAGCTAACACTTACTTGATTGTGTATGATCTATAAATATATTGTTCCTAGTATTATAGATAAAAACAGAAATATCAAAGAAACACTACGAATTCTTAAAGTCCTGAGTGTCTGCTTTCATAAGGTATGAGCGTCATATTAACCACCACTGTTGAGTGAGACACGACAAAGACGTACAATCATCAACATGGACGCAATAAAACAGGAGCAAACTCCAATCTTTAGTCTTTAAGTTGAGGGTTCGTCAGTAAAACAAAAAAATAGCATAGTCCTTTGTTGATTAGTAGTTTCTTTTATGATGCTACACTTGTATTTATCTCCCTGGATGAAAACCATCTCAAAGTGACGCTAATTAAGGATGTGTTATATATAGAGACCTAAAAAACAACAATCAGCCGCAGAGTCGCGTTAATTAAAGGTGTGTAAGAATAACAACTGGGGAAAAAAAAGCCAGAGCAAGTTTATTTATTAATAAGGTCTATAGAGAATTGTGTTTTTTTATCTAGCATGTCATGTACATTTTACATGTAATCCTTAATGAATATTGGTAGCGTAGTGGTTAAGGTGTTGGACTACTGTTTGGAAGGTTGTGAGTTTGAATCCCAGGTCCACCAAGTTGCCACTGCTGGGCCCCTGAGCAAGGTCCTTAAAGGTGTGGTCTCTGTTGTTTGAGAAATGCTTCAGAAAACTATGTTGGGTTGCCAAATAAAACTAATACTTGTCTGGTGTATGTGTGGGGTGGGGCTATCAAAACAGGGGTGGGACCCATTTGGGTTAGGGGCGTGTTTGTTTTGGTGATTTCAAATGTCAACATTGGCTTTCAAACAAACGGAGACCCCACCTTTAACCTTCAGTTGTTGAAGTATGCTGGTTTATAGTTCTTTTACATTCTCCACTTCCTTCCTTCCTTCCTTCCTTCCTTCCTTCCTTCCTTCCTTCCTTCCTTCAATCCTTCCTTCCTTCCTTGCTCCCAACACTCCTTCCATTTTTATACCTACCTTAACCTCCTTTCTTCCTTTCTAATGGTCCCATCCTTCTTTTTCTCTCCTCACTCCTTCCATCGTTCCATACTTCCTTTCCCTCACTACATCTTTAGTTTACTTTCATACATTACCCTCCTCCCACCCTCCCTCCCTCCCACCCTCCCTCCCTTCATTTAGTATAATCTTTTTTGTGCTGTCCATTTTAAATCATGTATAATATCTTTTTGGATATTTTTTAAAATCTGGGATCTTCCCACAGAGCATTCTGGTTTATATCCTTTAATGAAAAACCCTTAACACTTTCCTTCTGCACTACTGCCCCAATCCACTCTGCAGCTGATCCCAGAACAGCTGAAGGCTTTGGTTTTATTTTTATTCATTTTTTATTTTTTTGTTCAGCGGGTCAGTGTGTGCTGAGGGACAGGAACACCGTTTGTCTTAATTACCCATCTGAAGCAGCACAGCTGTTTCGGTCGCTTCATGAAATTGTGTCTGAGCGTCAGATTATGGATCAAGCGAATTCCTCTGGGGTTTTACCGCATGACTGTCTGCCTTCATCCTGATCTCTTCATCAGCTCGTTTCTTCGTCTTCAGCTCCCCGCTACCCACAATCCCTCTCTTACACTCTCCCTCCTAAAACTCACACTATTTGCAAAATAGATTGTAAAGCGTCTGGGGAAATCGAGCACGCGAACTCGATCCAAATTGAAACTGAATCCAAAAGACAATAAGGTGTGAGTTGCACCTGATGGTTTTGTTTTGGTATAATATTATCCACTTAGCCAATTAGGATAAAAAGAATAATCCAAAGCCCATAGAGGCTACAGCGATGTCTGAATCTCAGAATAATTTGGACCCTGCAAAGAAGAAAACTGCCTTTAGAGCTACTTTGGTTTTGGAATTGTTTATATTTATTTCTATATAAAGTTACATGATTAGACAATGTTAAGACACATTGGGCTTTGTGTAGCATCTGTCACAACATCAAGCATCTTCAATGTTCTTCCTGTGGAGGTCTGTGGACTAATCTCAGGTTCTAATACGTTTCAGCTCCAAACACCTGAACTTTCTAAGGAACAAATCTTCTTTGTACTCGTTTTTACTCCATTAACTCCTCTGTTCTGTTTATTCGTGCCTTTGTATGGAATAAAAGCTATACACAATAATGTGTGTGTGTGTGTGTGTGTGTGTGTGGACTCAGATGCTTTACTGTTAAGCAACAAACCCAACAGTCTTCATCTTAATCCAGAGCATCGTCAAAAGATGACAACTGGTACTGCTAGGCTGCATCAAACAAGCATAATCCATGAGAGTAAAGCAAAAGGCGTGTTGAGATGTGCGGGAAAAAAGAGAACGAAGAAATAAGGCTTAGCATCGAGACGTCACGAGGAGACGCATGAAGGAATAAATAGACAAGCTAATTAAAGTCGAAGCTTAGAACAAACTGCATGCATGATGGAACAGACTAATGACAGGTCTGCGGTCGAGACAGACAAACAAAACGTGCCACCATAAAAGCATGAGCTGTGTGGGATTTCTGTAACACAGGCAACGTGATAAATGTGAGAATTTACATGCGTGGTTTTTAGCCACGTGAATTACGTATGCTTATATTTTCATTTTTTAAATGTGTTTTATTATTTCAATATGTTTATTGTAAAAAGCGCTATTCACAAGTTGCCACTGCTGGGCCCCTGAGCAAGGTCCTTAAAGGTGTGGTCTCTGTATGTTTATTGTAAAAAGCGCTATTGTTACAATATGTTTATTGTAAAAAGCGCTATTCAAATAAACTTGAATTGAATTTTTAACGCAAGATTTTAGTTTTTTCTTAAATTAAATATTTTACTTATATTACATTTTTTTAATGACTTTTTATGTCTTTGTTTATTTTCAGATGTGTTTTTCCCGGAACAATATTTGTTTATTTTTACGCACAATTAATTTATTTCCTCTGAAGTATTAATTTATTTTCCCAGTTAACTGTAATATTGTTATTTTGTTTTATTTCCATTTTGTTCATTTTTAAATTTCATGTCATTTCAAATTCTAGTCATATGATATTGTTTAATGAGAGTGTGTGTGTGTGTGCCCTGCGATGGGTTGGCACTCCGTCCAGGGTGTATCCTGCCTTGATGCCCGATGACGCCTGAGATAGGCGCAGGCTCCCCGTGACCCGAGGTAGTTCGGATAAGCGGTAGAAAATGAATGAATGAATGATATTGTTTGAATTGACCTGCAGTTCCAGAACTACATTTTTGCGTTCATTTGTATAAAAGTTGGGGGCACGGTGGCTTAGTGGTTAGCACGTTCGCCTCACACCTCCAGGGTTGGGGGTTCGATTCCCGCCTCCACCTTGTGTGTGTGGAGTTTGCATGTTCTCCCCGTGCCTCGGGGGTTTCCTCCGGGTACTCTGGTTTCCTCCCCTGGTCCAAAGACATGCATGGTAGGTTGATTGGCATCTCTGGAAAATTGTCCATAGTGTGTGATTGCATGAGTGAATGAGAGTGTGTGTGTGTGCCCTGTGATGGGTTGGCACTCCGTCCAGGGTGTATCCTGCCTTGATGCCCGATGACGCCTGAGATAGGCACAGGCTTCCCTTGACCCGAGGTAGTTCGGATAAGCGGTAGAAGATGAATGAATGAATGTATAAAAGTTCTGCTACTTGCTCTACTCAGTCTTGCTGCATCATGATGTTGGAAAAAAAAGTGTATCCTGACTGACAGGAGAAAGTCTTCAGTTCGCTCACGAGCGTCAAGGCCCGTGATTCCCGGCTTAACCTTTATCACCAAACTCTGGATATCTCGATGCGCTTTCCATAGGCGAATTATGAATAAACTCTAAATAAATAAATAAATAAACAAATAAATAATGAAATTGATACCATCATTATTATTAATGCGAGCTTGGGGCGAGTATCATTTATTCTGAATGAGAATTCCTCAGGAATATAAAATTCTGTACTAATGGTGGTATTGCCAAGAAAATTAACTTCTTGAATTATAAAAACTGATGATTGCAATTTTGTAAAAAAGATATCAAAAGCATTTAGTACATAATAATAAGTTGATCGGTTCTGTTTTGCATTTTTTTGGCTTATTTTGTTTCAATTTGAAGCTTGTTCCACTCTGAAAGACCAAACGATTCGGTGGAGATCGTTTTAATGAAGGATCTATTCCCATACATCAATGTGATATGTTTTAAATGAGTCATTCTGCTCACAACCTGTGGTTATTTTTTGGCTGAAACTGCAACGACCATAAGGAGAGTGTCATAACTGTATCCAGGACCAATACAGGGGTCCAGTCTGGACGGGTCTCTGGTCTATGAGCTGTCCAGGCATGGACCTCTAAATGGGTACTGTGGTATCTAGGGGCCTTTTTACACCTGGTCCTTCATGTGTTGTCTCTGATCCGATAGCTATCTGATTTGTTAAAACTGTACCATTTACATTAGGCCACATAAACGCATCTCGGCGAATCAGATATCAATCCGATCTTTCTACTCCCGCCCAATATGCAAATATATTTTACCTCATTTCCGGGGTAATTGAAATGGAACACATGCGGTTGCTACAAAAAACAGCATTTACTGTTTGCTGCATTTTCGCTGGCGGCAGCAGTGCATTTTAAGACCCAACGAGACACCTGGGTGAAAGATCGGAGCCAGCACTGGTGGGAAAACATGTTTCTTTGTGGCGCGATGCACGGCTCGCGAGTCACCTGCGAGTGACGTATTTCTGTTTGGGAGGAGTATAGCGCTGACCTATGTGGCTTGAACAACCACATGCATTTACACCTGTCCAGTTTCATCTGTTTTCAAGTTTTCAAACACGTCCCAGACCACCTCCTGAAGTGGTTTGAGCGATCGGATTTATATCCGTCTCGAAAAAGTTTCGGAGGGCATTTAGACCTGGTCTTTTTACCATCGGATAGCTATCGGAATACAGAAAACGCAAGACGTGACCAGGTGTAAAAAACCCCTAGCACCAAGATCCAGCAAGTCTTGTAAGTTGTTAGGCTTGGCCTTTATGGCACTGCAATTCAGAGACTGAGTCACCTTGAACTCTTTAAGTTCTTCAAATGATTCCTGATTAATGTTTGCAGTCTGGCAGGCAGCGTTATCCTGCTGAACGAGCCTGCTGTCATTAGGGAATACTGTTGCCATGATAAAGCTTAAGGCTTGCTAGGCAACAATGTTCAGGTAGGTGGAACATGTCAAAATAACATTCACATGAATGCTGAGACCCAACGTTCACCAGTCCAAAGCAGATCAATGAGCCCATGACACTGGTGCTGGTTCACTGTTTGAAAACAAGAGTTGATCAGAACATCTGGTCATGAGCTGTCCTTGTTGATATTTGATATGAAAAAGAAGAACCACCATTACCTTTTACTTTTTTTCCAGAATATGGCAGACACCCTTATCCAGAAAAACTTTGATTTAATCTCCTTTTTATATAACTGAGCAACCCGAGGGCTTTGCTTAGGGGCCCAGCAGTGGCAGCTTGTTGGACCTGGGATCCAGCAGCTTAACCGTAAAGAGACAAGATCATCTATATAACACCCTGAATAAATGTATTTGTTAAATGCTGTAAATGTGTATAATATTATATTAAACTTATATGTAAGGTTTGTGTCATTCTGTCATAATCTGGAACAGACTTCACTGATGTCTGCACACATCTACAAAGAAAATGTTCTGCGTACGATTCTCCTTATGACCACTGGTGGTGCTGTTGTACTAAGTTTAAAAAAAAAGTATAATAATCCTATTAAAAACAGTTAGATGACAAAAACTAAAGCTTATATAGAGATCTTTTCAACAACACCATCAGCAGGAAAGAAATTCTAACTTCCAAGTCACAACAAACATTTACAAATAATTAACCTGCAATCTTTCTCTTCTCTTTCCATCTGTTGTTGTATAAGTGACGTGTGACGTGACATACGGCTAAGTACGGTGACCAATACTCAGAATTTGTTCTCTGCATTTAACCCATCCAAAGTGCACACACACCGTGAACACACACACCGTGAACACACACCAGGAGCAGTGGGCAGCCATTTATGCTGCGGCGCCCGGGGAGCAGTTGGGGGTTCGGTGACTTGCTCAATGGCACAAAAAAAACTATTTATAAAATGTATAAACAGAAACAATATTCTGTCTTGAAGTTTCTTTCTAGCTAAAACTAGCCATTAACCTTCTTACCATTGGTACAGTAGATGGATACTTACCATTGGTACAGTAGATACATTATATGGCCAAAAGTATGTGCACCCCTGTGCGTCTTCCTCAAACTCCACAAAATGAAATACACAATTGTACAGACACAATTGTATTTGCATGCTGTAGCGTTACATTTCCCCTTCATCATAACTAGCTAACCTGCTCCAGCATGACAATGCACCCGTGCACAAAGGAAATGGTGTGGAGGGCTGAGACCAAGCCCTTACTCTGACTCAACCCCACAAAACACCTTTGAGATGAACAGTTTTTAATGAGTTTCCAAGCAGAAGAACAGCATCATCTGATCAAAGTTGATGAAGCCATTCTGTTTTGCAATGATTTTGAAAGCAACCCAATTCTTCTTCTTCTTCTTCTTCTTCTTCTTCTTATTTTTTAAGTACAACATGACAGAATAATTTGAATGTCCTCTTCTGCACAGTCTTTAGTTCTGTGAGCAAAAAAATCACCAGGATTCCTCAGATTTGTACTTTTTTTTATTCTTATTTAGTTAAACATTCAGGTTACATTATCTGCGATTCAAAAATACACCTTGGTAAAATCTGCTGGTTTGGAGACAGGAAAACATGCTGTATATTTTAATTAAACAGACTTTATCTTTATTTTTTCACATGTATGATATTAAGGGAACATCCAATAAAAAAATTCTAATCAGAGTGGAACGAAAAGATTTGGTTTATGCGACACGCGAGCAAATAAAACACCACAATCAGAATGTTTTACTGTTCCTAAGGATGCTTTCACATACTATATACAGCATTGATTGTGTTGGAAAGGGCGTTTTAAGACCCGACGAGACGCCTGGGTGAAAAATCACCTGCGAGTGACGTACTTCCGTTTGGGAGGAGTATAGCGTTGACGTATGTGGCTTGAACAACCACATTCATTTACACCTGTCCAGTTTCATCTGAAATGCGTCCCAGACCACCTCCTGAAGTGGTTTGTGCGATCGGATTTATATCCGTCTCTGAAACGTTTTGGAGGGCATTTAGACCTGGTCTTTTTACCATCGGATAGCTATCGGATCACAGAAAACGCATGAAGTGACCAGGTGTAAAAAGCCCCTTTGATTTGCTAAACTGATCCTGGTGGTGCAACCTGATCCAAAGGACAGAGCTGTAGAACTGTAGTGCTGCAGAACCGTCATGTGTTCTGGTGATATAAATCAACATACAATAAGAACAAATAAAACACAGGATGTGACAAACACGGATGGATTTAAACTAGACATTTATATAATTATCAAATGATTTATTTTCTCTTGTATGCTCATGTATTCCTTTCTGATATCTACTCACATTTAGCAAAGTTATGTGTGCATTTATTATATGATTAAAAGTATGTGCAGCCCTGACAATTACTTCTGTATGTGGTTCATTGTGTAAAGGTTAAGTTAAGAGACGAATCGAGTGTCCTGAAGTGCACAGAGCCCTGACTCAACCCACTGAACACTCTTAGGATGTAACGGAATGTCATGAACGTCGTATTTTTTAGTGCCATCCAATTTTCTTGCTCGATTGATGCTAAAAACCTTCTTTAGCAATCAGGATCTTTTCGGAAAAGAATACAATAGTATATCCCTCAGAGTAGCACATTGTAGATTTATTGATGCCAGTTAGCAACCGTTTCCAAAGAAACGGTTACTAACGATGATGTAAATGTTTCCAAACACTGCTTGTGACTTAACTTCGTCTCACACAGTATTCACTCTATACAGTATGACTATCTTTTTTAACATCTTCCCTTTTAAATCTGTATAATAGCTACCTGTTTGTGTTAGACCCCTAGCTCGTGTCCATCCATGGCTCTGAAATACAAATAAAACGCTTTTGTTTTAAACACCATTGCTGAAAGTGTTGGTGTCTTTAAATAGCTATGAAAGCAACACAGCAAGTATGCAGCAGTCCAGCGTGGCTCTGAAAGCAAAAAAAAATAATAAATTGCCTTTGGACCAAATGTCTGGAGCACAATGTGAACAATTATCATAGAGCTAAGGTACAAGGACAGCACGACAGGGAGAAACAGAGATTAAAGTAAAATGACAGCCCACTTGAAAGTCCTCTAATTATCTAAATGTTCATCCCCCATACCTGTGTTGCAGATATGCTGGCTACAGGAAGTGAGACCTGCTGTTTAGGACAGGATTGTTCTCCACAGTGTCCTAAGAACATGTGAAATCTGGGGATTCTATCAGCTGAACTGAAACATGGTTTCAGGTTTGGGATCCATAATAAATTCCCACTTATTCTTTCCTTAATACGTTTTTAATGCATGAGGGAACAGATTTCTGGGCTCCTCAAATGAATAGCATGAGTTCAAGTGGAACTAAATGAATTGAAATAGAGCTGAGTCATAATATAGAGCTCTTTGTGATGGCAAACAGCAGTTCAATAATGAGGAAAGAAATCAATAATTGGCATATTTGTGTGCAGCATGTCATTCCGGAGTTAAGGACACATTAACTGCGTGATTAAAAACACCGCTCGCCGTCGGAGCTCGATGAGGCTCGTATCAAGAGGATCGCATGATCGAGTCTGTCCTGATTATTAATCATGACAAAAATACAAATAATGAAAAATAAATAGCCTCTCCTTTGGTGTTTAATTATTTATTTATTTTTTTATAATATAACATTTCTATAGTGAAAACTGGATGATTTCTGTGAGGTTTATGTTATGACTCACATGATTATGTCGTACATCTGAACGTGATTGTAACTTTTCTTCAGTATTCGATCTTAATAGGGATGAACGGAACAGTATACAAGCAAGTAGGTTAAAAATATCTAAAGAAAACCCTGGCGTGTGGATCCTGTTGGTGATGTGGCATCTATTTCCTCCAGATGAACCGCACAGTGACCTCTCTGAGAAGGTGTTAAAGCCAGTGACGCTCTGTGAAACAGGGCCGGCTCTACAGTAAATCGTCAGCGACGTAGGGAGGATGAGCTGAATTGAACTCACTCCAAGTAACACGTACAGGACTTATGATTTATTTAATACATGAGAAGATGCAGTAGGGAGTAGATGAGATGTTGTTCAGTCAGCTCAGTGTTTTCTTTAATAATCCATATCTACATGGAATCTTGTTCAGAGAACAAACTCTCTGAAGTTGCTTCCCTAAAGAAATAACTGTATACCAATTATAACTATTATTTTGAGGGAGAGAAAACGAACAAATTAAACTAGTCAGCTACTTAGCTGGCTAGGATCATAAAGGTCTAGATCTAGAGAGTTGTTTGAGACCCAGCCAATCCCTTTATGATCCTAGCCAGCTAACTAGCTGATTAATTGAATTCATTCTGAATTATTTCTTAGTAGTTAGCACGTTCGCCTCACACCTCCAGGGTTGGGGTTCGATTCCCACCTCCGCCTTGTGTGTGTGGAGTTTGCATGTTCTCCCCGTGACCCGAGGTAGTTCGGATAAGCGATAGAAAATGAACGAATGAATTATTTCTGTCATGTTGCTTCAAGTAGGATCGTAAACTAGCTAGAAATGAAAAGTCCACTGGAAGGTTTGCTGCTTTTCATTTCTAGCTAGTCTGCGATCCTACTTGAAGCATAATGACATTAAACAACAAAAATATTGGCAAAGGTATCGGCCCTACACGAATACGTTGTCATGTTGCCAGAAATTGACTCATCAGTTTCCGAATGTAGTGAACCAGGATCCTCAGCAGTGCCCACACTCATGTACATTACATATTGATTCACTACCTAGGGAGCTAGGGAGCTGATTGAGCTGCACCCATAGATTAAGTGCAGTCTAAACAAAAAGCTAAAATAATTGCTCAAATCCTGATGATGCCACAAAGCCAGCCATTCCCATGAGTCCGAGTCAGAAAAACTGGTCATGCTGTCTGGTTAGAAGGATGGTGCAACCTTTTCTCTGTCCACTGTTAATCACTAGCTCATCGTGGGCATCGCTTGGCTTGTATATGCAGACTAGACTAGACGCTGCCCTTTCCCTTTCTGGTCACATGGTGTGGAGAGCTGGCTGGTGGATTGGAACTGACTAAGGTTCACTTATCCTACACAGGGATGTCGTAAGCCTGGAGTCTATCGCAGTGGACTTGGAGCACAAAGTGGGGTGCATGCTGGATGGAGGTGTTTTCAAGCTTTACAGAGTCTCAAAAATGGTTACAAATATTAAAAATATTGTAGAACATGTACATTTAATGTACAGCTATAATTGTTTGCAGAAAGTGGTTTAAGCTGTGTATGTTTTTGTCCTGCAGCTACTGTTCGAGGTCACCACAGCATCCATACCTTTCCACACCATACCGTTCCTGATGCAGCCCTCACATTTTATCTGGGCCTCGGAGGGGCTCTGACTTAACCACTCAGTGGCTGTCCAGGAATCAAACCTAGGGAGCAGCAGGGGCCATATTTACTTAGGGGCCATATTTACTTAGGGGCCATATTTACTTAGGGGCCTATTTTAATTCTATCCAAAGAAGGTTTGTGTCAGGTTCATATTATAGTTACTAAAAGCAGGAAATTAACCCATCTGAGCATCTGTTCTTGATCTTGACATGGATCTTGACATATGTGGTGTTGGTCTGTTGTTTATCTTGCCCCACTGTGATACCCAGTCCTGACTCAGACTCCAGTGGCCAAGGTCTTAGTCTTGACATAGTCCTGGGTAAGCTTGACTTGAACCCAAAGCTACTAATTATCTTGTGGTAGACTTAGATATATCTAGCCATGCAATAAGGCATTGGTACCTCTTACCAGGAAAGAAGACACAAATTAATCCCAGAAATGCACAAAATGACGTCTTGCTTCAACTTTCTACGAAAGCCACCCTGCTGCCTTCCTACCTTTTTCTCTAGCATCTTTCTATTTTCTCTCTCATTTTCAGCCACGAGGGCTTTTCACACTTACTGGAGGAGAGGATGTCAGCTCTACTCTCAATGCACACAAATCCACCTGATCCACTCTAATAGCGCAAAGCTGTTAAACTCCAATACAAAGCGCAAGCGGTTCTGTTCATAGACGTTTTATCCACAGGCTACTGAGCTATAAAGTCAAATGCCTTGCCACACAAAGACATAATGAAGACAAATCTTCAAGAAGTCATCACTGTATTGCTTAGATCAGTGCAAATGATTCCTTTCATGATTCCTTTTTGAACAGAAACAAATCTTCTGACACATCTCCCAAACTGACCTCTTTCTGTCTTTTCAAATAATCTGGATACTGAATGAAATTCCTAATTGCTAAACTGATGAGCGCCAAAGACCACTCGTTTAAAACCATGCAATCATCTTGTTCTGGTTAAAGAACTCTATATTCAAATACTTGCTGATGATATAGATTCTGTGACAACTGCAGTCTTTTATTTGATAGCTCATATTAGCCACTCTTTACAGCTAAATGACACAAAGTTAAGTATTGAATGTTGCATTTTTTCAGGCTTTTGACTAATACTTTTTATCCTCAGTCTCTCAAAAGCTTGTATAAGCTTCTGCAAACTCAACCAGCCTGTTGTCTTCTATAGCACAACAACTGCCAAGCAGAAAGGGTGAAGGCTAAGACATAACTCGAGGCACAAGGTAGTGGACAACCTGGACAACCCATCACAGGGCACTATCGCACACACACTCACACACTTCGGACAACTTACTTATACAGGGAGAACCTGGAAACCATGCATACCATCATAGAGGAGGTGCTAATTAAACACTCAACCCTGGAGATGAGATGCAACCACTAAGCCCACTAAAATGGAACTCGTCCACCAGTCTGAAGGAGATAACACAGATGAGTTTTAAGCTTCTACAGTACATCCACTTTCTTTTGAAGGTTTAGCCCAGAGGTTTAGTAACAGGATGCCACATAATGACTTGAGAATCATTAAATGTGCACAAGATGCAACGTGAAATGTTTTATAACATCTGTTGCGGTGCCGTGTTTTTGCTTGTCGCTTCTGAAAGATCCCTATAGTTACAGCAATCGTCAAGGGGGAAACATGACTCAAAAGAATTTGACATCATTCCTTCTGAGGGTTTAATAAAAAAAAAAAAATACATAGAATTCATATCCCCTATTAGAAACCAGACGAGGTGGTGAACATATGCATCTGATTTAATGAAGCCGTCATGTTTGGAAGCTGTATTACGAAAGCGGTTTAGACAAAAGCTGGTCTGAGCCTGCGGGTCATTTTTTAAAGATGATGAAAGGAGAAATTTGTCACAATAAAAGCAAAGAGAAATATTTTGCGACTATTAAAGCTACATCTGTTTACAGTAGCATTGCCAGATGAGATGGGGAAAAAAAATGCTAGAAAGAGAAAAGGAGTACCAGAGAGATAGACAGAAAATATTCCACCTCATACGGTATACAAACCCCATGAGTTAGAGGATGAAGGAGAAGCTTCAATGCCTGAAGGTGGATTGAATTCATTAGCATACAGTCTAGAGAGGAACGAATCTCGACGCAAGGCACAGATCTCATTATTAACACTGCAAAAGTCAACTCTCCACTATGTTGACAAAAGAAGCAACAAACAACCAGTATAAACAAGAGATATGAAATGTTTCTACTGTAAAATGTTGCATCTCAAATAAATGAAAACTCATATAGCTGCATATTTGTCTGCAATCATTACAGTAGAATGGATGGAAAGCAATATTTTTTTTCCAGAAACGACTCCACTCAAGATTAGAATACTGTATATAGAACCCTGGGGTTGGGTACTTACTTACTGGAACCAGTAGAACCCAAATAAATGGTTGTATCTAGAAGCCTCTGACATTTTCGATTAAAACATTTCTATAATTCATAGAATGCGTGAGGTGAAATGAGTGCCATTAGTTTTGGCGTTTTGTCTCTATGTACACAACGCTGTGAGATGTTTTGAAATGGCGTCTTTATGAACGACGTAATTTTAGAAAAGATCAGAGTCCAAGAGGTGAAGCGTTGATTCAAGAGAAAAGTATTTTATTCTCTACCTGTCTGATCGATACCATTTTGTAGAATTAAATGGTGAATCCTCCAGTTTATTACCAGTTAATTATGGGGTCCCTCAAGGATCAGTTCTAGGACCTCTGCTCTTCTCGATATACATGCTTCCATTAGGGAACATTATTAGAAGACATGGGATTAGCTTCCATTGCTATGCTGACGACACACAGTTATACATCTCATCAAAACCAGATGAAATAACTAAATTGTCGAAATTAACTCAATGCCTTAGAGAGATAAAAGACTGGATGAGCTGTAACTTTCTGTTGTTAAACTCTGATAAGACAGAAACACTACTTATAGGCCCAAAAACTAGTACACAGAAACTCTCACAACTTAATTTCCAATTAGAGGGATGTACTGTTACTAGTAGCTCGACAGTGAAAGACCTGGGTGTTATATTAGACAGTAACTTGTCTTTTGAAAATCACGTCGCCCAAACCACAAAAACAGCCTTCTTCCACCTCAGAAATATTGCCAAGCTGAGAAACATCTGTCTGTATCTGATGCTGAGAAGCTAGTTCATGCTTTCATGACCTCTAGACTGGACTATTGTAATGCATTACTAGGTGGTTGTCCTGCATCTTTAATAAATAGGCTACAGTTAGTCCAAAATGCAGCTGCCAGAGTTCTCACTAGGACAAGAAAGTATGACCATATAACCCCAATTTTATCATCTCTACACTGGCTACCTGTTAAGTTTAGAATTGATTGCAAACTGCTGCTACTTACGTACAAGGCTCTTAATGGTTTAGCTCCCATGTATCTAACTAGTCTTCTAACACGTTACAATCCTTCACGCTCTCTGAGATCACAAAACTCAGGACTCCTGGTAGTCCCCAGAATATCTAAGTCTACTAAAGGCGGAAGAGCGTTCTCATATTTAGCTCCCAAACTTTGGAATAGTCTTCCTGATAGTGTTCGGGGCTCAGACACACTTTCACAGTTTAAATGTAGATTAAAAACTCATCTCTTTAGTCAGGCGTACACATAATACATCCCATAAATATTGTGCACTATCACACTAGACTTGCACATTCTTATGAACAGCTGATATGTTAATCCCTATGCACTGCTCTTCTCTTCTCTTTTTCTACCCATGCTGAGACACCCATGCTAAGATCGTCTTCCGTGCGTTGAAATTTTTGGACCTCCACTGAGACAAGGCTGACTCTGTGAGAACCCTGAGACATCTACAGATCTACCGGCTCCAGTTGGACTCTGTGATACTTGTATATTTGTAACCACACCATCTAGTGTCACCCATATGAGGATGGGTTCCCCTTGAGTCTGGTTCCTCTCAAGGTTTCTTCCTTTACCAATCTAAGGGAGTTTTTCCTTGCCACTGTTGCCTGAGCCCTCAGACTTGCTCATTGGGGACAAATACACATACACACATACATACATACATACACACTGTGAACTGTATATATCTTGAATTTTTATTATATTAATTCTTTATACTTCTCCTTATGTTTATCTTTTGTTCTATGTTTATGTTCTGTAAAGCTGCTTTGTGACAATGTCCATTGTAAAAAGCGCTATACAAATAAACTTGAATTGAATTGAATTGAATTGAATTCTTATTTATTCAATTCACCAAAAAAACTTTTAGTAAATACTATTTAAAAATAGTAAAAAATAGTCTAAAGAATCTTTTCCACTACAGATTACAGATACAGATACACGCTGACTAAAGTCCTATTCGGACGGGATTAGTTTTACGTGGGAACATGGAGTAATGCAATTTTATATCAGGACGTCTGTAATATTAATTGGCCAATTCGCACGGGACAAGACATCTCAGTAAAACTAGCAGAAGTGGGAGGGGTAACTCGCTTTACGCACCACAGTAACCTCCTTGTCATCAAGTGCGTATGACGTTGCTTCCTGTTATCACGTGCACAAACAGACAACATGGCGCCTCCATGCTTGCAAAACGCGCCAAAAACTACTTTTAAACAGGAAATGACGGAATTTTACCCTACATATTTACAGCGGGTCTATTCGGACGGGATTAGTATTACCTGAGGTAATTTTTCCAGACCTTTTTACAGAAGGTAAAAGTTGCTGTAATCTTTACTGACATTAGCCCTATTCGGACGGGATTAGTTTTATGTAGGGACGTGGGGATAAAGTAATTATTACCAGAGCTTCTCTGTGATTTTAGTCCTGTCCGAATGTGCCATCTCGGTAATCATTACAGACAATGTCAGTAAAGATTACGGCGACTTTTACTGTTTGCGCACGTGATAACAGGAAGCAACGTCATACGCACATGACGACAAGTAGGTTACTGTGGTGCGTAAAGCGAGTTACCCCACTTCTGCTAGTTTTACTGAGATGTCTTGTCCCGTGCGAATTGGCCAATTAATATTACAGACGTCCTGAGGTAAAATTGCATTACTCCACGTCCCCACGTAAAACTAATCCCGTCCGAATAGGGCTTAAGAACCATTCAAGATTGTTTATTTTCAAGAGCATTATATACAGTATGAAGCTTTTCATTTAGGTTCAATATAGAGACATTCCTTTTCCATTCCTGTGTGTCTCTTGGAGCATCTGCAGAAGATGCTGCATCACCTTGTAGACTCACAGTGATCCACACATCACTACACCACTGACTGTTTTCCTAAACGATGCCTCTGTCACTTCATCTCATCTTCCTTCAGCAGATTCAGATCTCCCTTAAACTTATCATGAGCCTACTATAACTTTAGACAGGTCATCTCGGGTGACTCCTACACTACTTTTGTTTTGTTTTGTTTGGCAGTTTTGTCTCCGGCGCTTGTCTCGGTTTTGATTTATCCTTAAGTTGTTTATAATCAAGAGGAGACAGACAAAACACACTTAAACCACTTAACACACTCCTGATTCATCCACAGCTTTTCAAAGACAAACAGACTGTATTTGTTTGTACTATACAGACTTGTACACTTTAAGGCATCAAACACATTTACAACCTTTACAAAGGTTAATAGGAAACAATTTGAAGTTGTTGCTAGCGATAGAAAGATTGTGAGATTTAATCCCGGACCTGTCAAAGAGCTGCTGTCAGGCCCTTAAGTAGCTGCTCAGTTAATTATCAAGCTTAGATAGCTAGGAGCTAATTATCAAGCTTGTTATCAAGCTTTAATTAGCTAATTATCAGATAATTATCCTACTTGGATTGGATTCTGAGACAGTGACATCTGCCAGATAATATGAGTGCATTTCAAATATAATAATATAATCTCTCATATTTATGGCATGATTACTAATGGATAGTAGTAATCTTCCTCCTCTTCCTCTTCTTCTTCGTCTTCTTCTTGATTTATACCATTGTTATTGACCCGATGGGCGTTGTTTCCTCTCAGATGACTCCGCCCTTCTTTTCACACAGGGCACAAAAGCTCACTGAATGTTCTGATGATGATGAAAATCATATTCGTACATATTCTAACAACAGTATCGAACATATATGGGAGACTGGAGGGTAATCTTTATTTATAAAACTTTTGTTGTAGTAACCTGAAATTTGTGCAAGTACGACATTTTTCACCGAAGTACAGAAAGTCCCGCTTTGGATTTTCAGCCCTTTTTGCAAGGATTCCTCATTCAGATAAATTATGATGCTCTGTAAACAAACTGACAGATTTGCCTGAAGTTGATTGATTTGTAAATGAAACCTATCATCTTTTCAAATACCGCACTTCCGTGTACACATTGTTTATTCAGTTTGAATGGAACCCTGGTGTGTTTTTGTTGTTGTCGATGTTGTTGTTCGCCTCAGTGCATGCGAGCGATCACTCAGCAATGACATACGGGCGCTAGAGCGTCTGAGCGAAGTCGCTTTGGTCCACTTTCAAGTGAACTCGACTGAGAGAAAAGAAATTCAAAGCTAAACTGAGCCAAAGGACAGAGCTGTAGAACTACAGAGATACAGTGTATTCTGGAAATAAAATAAATAAATAAATAAATAAATAAATAAATAACTTAATAAATAAATAAATAATCACTGGATATCATACAAAAATATTTTAATTAATATATAAATCATATATTAGCAATTATTTTATTTAGCTATGGACACGCATAGCTATAGACCCCTTTTTTATTTATAGAGTTTACTTTATTTCCCACACATTTATTTTTGATCACTGAGTGAAGAGATTTAAGAATCTATTTTTTTTTTTTCTGCGTGAGTAACAAATTGTATGGTTTGCTTAATTTACGAACCAAAAAAAAAACAATTACTAAAGAACGATTCAAAACAAAATTCAAACTGATTCAAAACAAACGATTCAAAGTCGACATTGAGACGTTAAGAGTCTGCAAAGTAATTTAGCTTCCTATAAATGAACGACTTTGTATAATTATATGAATGAACACACCATAAGATTTATGGATCAAGTCCTATCTCTTCAGTTTCTTTGAATCACTCTCTCTCTCTCTGACTCATTTTCTACTGCTTATCTGAACTACCTTGGGTCAAGCGGAGCCTGTGCCTCATCTCAGGCGTCATCGGGCATCAAGGCAGGATACACCCTGGACGGAGTGCCAACCCATCGCAGGGCACACACACACACACACTCATTCACTCACGCAATCACACACTACAGACAATTTTCCAGAGATGCCAATCAACCTACCATGCATGTCTTTGGACCGGGGGAGGAAACCGGAGTACCCGGAGGGAACCCCCCGAGGCACGGGGAGAACATGCAAACTCCACACACACAAGGTGGAGGCGGGAATCGAACCCCCAACCCTGGAGGTGTGAGGCGAACGTGCTAACCACTAAGCTCCTAAATGAATGCCTATGTCATAAGCTTACAGTCGCCCATCCAAGTACTAACCAGGTCCGACTCTGGTTAGCTTTGGAGATCAGACGAGATCAGGCGTTCTCAGAGTGGAATGGCCGTAAGCTTCTTTGAATAACTTTGGGGAAATGTTCTCATCCTGAAAAAAAAAAAAGATGTTTAAAACAACTCAGAAAGAATCGGTCCTGAGGAAACAATATCTTTTATATGAAGCGACACCTGCAACTCTGACATTTACACCAGAACACAAACCTGGCAGCCTGCTATCTGCTTCATTTTTATTGTGATATGATGCTACTCTGAATTTTCTGAATGTCACACTGCTTAACCTTTTCCTACAGGTGTGTGTGTGTGCGTGTGTTTGTGTGTTTGTGTGTGTGTGTGTGTGTGTGTGTGTGTGTGTGTGTGTGTACTGTGCCCAGGTGCAATATGGCATTCCAAACTTAACAACAATAACACAACAAAATAAACACACATATAAACAACAGACGAGGTTTGATTTATATTCGTCTTCTAAATCCACACACCTACACCTACATTCAGAGCATTAGGAATTTCTTCCACCAAACACTTCTATCAAACCTTAAAAATACACACGAATGAAATCAAGTATTCCAGAGTATACATCCGGTACTGATCTGGATCTCTGGGTCTGGGGACTAATCACGGTAATCAATGTGATGTATCAGAGATGCATTTAAATCAGCTGCTGATTATGAAGTTCATGCAAATTTGAAATAGTTTTAAGAAGTTAAATTCTGCAATATTTATTTTCGGTTCGAGACGGTTCAGTTCTGAGCTTGGGTTTCTGTCTGGGTGGAGTTTCACACACCTCTAACGATGAATACATCGACACTGGTTCACAAGGTTACAGTCTCAGGATACCTTCAAGCTAGAACCTGTTCAAGGTTTTTTTGTTATTTAAATATACACATAAAAAAACAGGAAGTGTTTCAGGAAGATGAAGGTCTTCACTCGCCGTTTGAAGATAGCCAGTGATTCAGACATCTAGGGGAAGTTCATTCCACCACCTTGGTGCCAGAACAGAAATATGGACATTGATGCATCCCTGCGTCTTACCCTGAGAGATGGTGGGACCAGTGGAGCAGTGCAGATAGTGTAAGGTGTAGGTGCAGTGTGAGGAGTGATAAGAGCTTTGAGGTAAGAGGGAGCTGGACCATTTTTGGCTTGATAGGCAAGCATCAGTGTTTACATGTACATCAGTGTGCAGCTACAGGAAGCCAGTAAAGGGAACACCGCAGCGGTGTGGTGTGTGAGAACTTAGACAAGTTGAAAACAAGTCGTGCAGCTGAATTTTAGATCATTTGTAAAGGACAAATTGTGCTCAGAGGTAAACCTGCCAGAGTGAGAGCTGCAGTAGTCCAGTCTTGAAATGACAAGAGCAACCTGTGTGGACAAAAACATCTGAAACCTTCTGAAACCCTCCATCTGTAGAAGGATGTCTATATATAACTAGATTTGTAAAGTTCGTCGCGACAAACTTTGATATTGGCTTTGACAATGCAAGTATTCGCAAAGGGCGGTGCGTTTTGGAGGCGAGTGGACATAAGGGTCAGTGTTACTTTTTGTCACGTGACGTCATCAAAATACTCTTGAGGAAGTTCCCCTCATTGTTGTGAGTGTTTTGATATGTCACATGTCCATGTTGTAAAAAGTTTTTTGATTTTGCATATTTTGGGGGCGGGGCTGCGGCACAACCGAAAGGCCAGTCGGTACACCAATTTAAAACTTTATTCAGAGTATCAGCCTAAAGGAGCTGGCCGAGTTTGGTGTAGATAGTTCGAAAGCTTGCCGAGTTATAAACTTCCAAAGTTTATAATGGGAGTCTATGGGAAAAAAGGCCACTTTGAGACCCAGTACTGGAAGTACCGGTACTCGGATCGCTTAGAAAAGTAATAGCAACAAACTTCAGACCAGGGTCTACAACATATATCCGAATTTGGTGCATGTGGCTTTAAAGCTCTGAGGAAGGGTGATACTCTGAACAAAGTTTTAAATTGGTGTATCGACTGGCCTTTCGGTTGTCCCGCAGGGGCACCCTATCTTTTGGCACCCCTATCTTTTGGCACCCTATCTTTCTGTCCACTTGCCTCCAAAAGTAACACTGACCCTTATGTCCACTCACCTCCAAAAAGCACCGGCCTTTGCGAATACTTACCTCGTCAAAGCCAACATCAAAGTTTGTCGCAACGAACTTAACAAATCTAGTTTAAATATTTCTTTAAGGCATCTCCAGTGTCAGGGCTTGGTAACAGTCCAGTTTCAGGAGTCTTGATGATGACGACGGAGAAGTCTACGCTTTACGATTTCTCTCTAATACATCAAACTGTGTCTGATTTTAATGTCGTATTAACTTACGCTCACGAAGTTGAGGCCACTGCATCCCAGAGGACAGTCTGAGAAAAGGAAGCAGGAAGTGAAGTAAACGACGACTGCTCTCACGGGACAGGTTTCAGCGCGAGGAGAACACGATACGTCTCTTTGTCCTGAACACGGTGCGTCATGACGGTGAGTGACAGCGACGCACTCCGACTGTCTTGTTTTTGAGAAACGCTGACATGTTAAAGACATCTCCATCTCCTTCAACACTCCGTCTAAGAGACACAACCAAAATGTGAGGTGAACTGATAAACAAAATGATGCTATGATTATAACTCAGTCATCATGACATTAAAAATATTTGCATGAAAAACTTTTAGTGCCTTTATTATAAAACAACATAGCAGTCAAACCTTTTTATGACTATTTCCTGCGACTGTTAATGTTGTCATTTAAGAAGCAGGAAAATAAGTGGAGTATGAATGTTCTTAGCATGCTACTAAGTGATTATAGCCCATATATGTATACATAGCATTGTTTTTTCTGGAGAACTGCACAATACACTTGATGTCATGAATTCACCGTTCCCATGGTAACTAAAGCCATGTGATTTTGAGCTGTTCTGTGTTGTTCTCAAATCTTTAGCACTATATGACTAAAAGTATGTGCACACCGATTTTTACATCTTCAAACTGTACAGTACTTTGTACGCTCTTGCATTTGTAGGAATTTCCCTTCACTGGAGCTAAGAGGGAGGGGGCACGGTGGCTTAGTGGTTAGCACGTTTGCCTCACACCTCCAGGGTTGGGGGTTCGATTCCCGCCTCCACCTTGTGTGTGTGGAGTTTGCATGTTCTCCCCGTGCCTCGGTGGTTTCCTCCGGGTACTCCGGTTTCCTCCCCCGGTCCAAAGACATGCATGGTAGGTTGATTGGCATTTCTGGAAAATTGTCCCTAGTGTGTGTGTGTGAGTGTGTGTGTGTGCCCTATGATGGGTTGGCACTCCGTCCAGGGTGTATCCTGCCTTGATGCCCAATGATGCCTGAGATGAGGCACAGGCTCCCCGTGACCCGAGGTAGTTCGGATAAGCGGTAGAAGACGAATGAATGAATGAATGAATGAATGGAGCTAAGAGGCACAAACGCTGCTCCAGCATGACAAAGCCCCTGTGCACAAAGCATTGAGCTCCATGAAGACATGCTGCGGAGGTTAAGGTTGGGTTAGAAGAACTCGAGTGTCCCGACGTGCACAGATTCCTGACTCTGATTTTGACTCTGACTCCGACTCATCCCAACCGAACACCTTTGTGATGAACTGGAACTGGATTCTCCTCATTATTCCAACATCTCGTTAATGCTCCTGTGAGTAAAGGAATGCACACAAATCCACACAGCAAAGCTCTAACATCTAATGGAAAGCCTTCTTAGAAAAGCAGAGGCTGTTATAACAACAGCAAAAGGAGATAAAATGGATGTGATTTGTCAAGTGTATACAAAAGTTGGCCATAAAGTGTCCACAAAAGTTGTTCAGTCTTTGTTCAACCATCATGTAATCAAGATGCTCTGATTTGTCTTAAGGCAAAAATATATGCCTTCATTTATGGCATCTGCCATATGCTCAACATTTTATATGCTTACATTTTATACAACTGCAAGTGAAGGTTAAAGACCTTGATAGCAGGTCCAACATTTTGGTGGACCTGGTATTCAAACTGCAGTCCATCACCTTAATCACTAGGCTACATCATCCCCCTGCACCATCTCCAGTTCTCCAAGTTCTCTACCCTGTCCTATGACTGGGTTCCTCCTCTATGGTGTCCTTGGTTTTTCTATGTACTGCCTCTGTGGAAGTTTTATTGTAATAAAGTCTAATTTCGTAGTTCGGATAAGCGGTAGAAAATGAATGAATGAGTGAGTGAGTCTAATTTCTTGTTATTGTTCATTTCTCGTTCAGTGTAGTGTACTGCGCACATATTTCTATACGCCTTTTTAGCATTGCTTGGCATGCTAATGATCTCCAAAATGAACACCAAAATTTCCTTCACTCAATCTTCTATATATTGTAGTTGCACTTTGTTTGCCAAAGCGTCTGTTTCAATTTCCGCCAATTTCCGCCTCTATAAACTATTTTGTCCTGTCTTTTTAACTCCATGCTATTTGTCTGTTTTTCATTTCTTCCCCCGATTCGTCTTTCCAGCTTGTACATGAGCGACTGAATGGACTCAGCGGTGAATTTTGAGGACTAAACACGAAATTTGATGGATTTACCATCGAGCTGTAATGTCTGTCTTCTTCAATCATGCAACATGAAGACAAAAACAAAGCAGTTTCTCTTTAACAAGCACTCAGGAAGAAAAAGAAAAAAAGGTTTGAATTATGAATCAGTAAACATCTCAGAAATCGATCACTAGGACATAACTGTAATGGAGATAGACCTACTTCTAATAAACTCTGCAGGGTTTTACTTTCAATGTTGCCAGAGAATTCAGAAACACATCAGTAATGGAATTAACACAGGCATTTTAGCAACTGACAGGATTTTAAGTGACCAAGATGAAAGTGTTTGTTGCTTTACGATCGATAAGGAGTGAATATCATCTTTGACAGTTCAACAGCGTTGAATATTGACAAATATTAAGTCTGACTTGAGTCAAGTCGAGTCCCCCATCTCTGAGTCATTTAACTCGAGTCCTAGTCGAGTCTCAAGTCATGAATGTCAAGTCAAAGTCAAGTCGAGTCTTTTTTAATATTTGTCAAGCAAGTCTCAAATTTGCGACTTAAGTCTGACTCGAGTCAAGTCGAGTCCCCCATCTCTGAGTCATTTAACTCGAGTCCTAGTCGAGTCTCAAGTCATGAATGTCAAGTCAAAGTCAAGTCGAGTCTTTTTTAATATTTGTCAAGCAAGTCTCAAATTTGCGACTTAAGTCTGACTCGAGTCAAGTCGAGTCCCCCATCTCTGAGTCATTTAACTCGAGTCCTAGTCGAGTCTCAAGTCATGAATGTCAAGTCAAAGTCAAGTCGAGTCTTTTTTTAATATTTGTCAAGCAAGTCTCAAATTTGCGACTTAAGTCTGACTCGAGTCAGGTCGAGTCCCCATCTCTGAGTCAAGTCGAGCCCCCCATCTCTGAGTCATTTAACTCGAGTCCTAGTCAAGTCTCAAGTCATGAATGTCAAGTCAAAGTCAAGTAGAGTCTTTTTTTATTATTTGTCAAGCAAGTCTCAAATTTGCGACTTAAGTCTGACTTGAGTCAAGTCGAGTCCCCCATCTCTGAGTCATTTAATTCGAGTCCTAGTCGAGTCTCAAGTCATGAATGTCAAGTCAAAGTCAAGTCGAGTCTTTTTTAATATTTGTCAAGCAAGTCTCAAATTTGAGACTTAAGTCTGACTCGAGTCAAGTCGAGTCCCCCATCTCTGAGTCATTTAACTCGAGTCCTAGTCGAGTCTCAAGTCATGAATGTCAAGTCAAAGTCAAGTCGAGTCTTTTTTAATATTTGTCAAGCAAGTCTCAAATTTGCGACTTACGTCTGACTCGAGTCAAGTCGAGTCCCCCATCTCTGAGTCATTTAACTCGAGTCCTAGTCGAGTCTCAAGTCATGAATGTCAAGTCAAAGTCAAGTCGAGTCTTTTTTAATATTTGTCAAGCAAGTCTCAAATTTGCGACTTAAGTCTGACTCGAGTCAAGTCGAGTCCCCCATCTCTGAGTCATTTAACTCGAGTCCTAGTCAAGTCTCAAGTCATGAATGTCAAGTCAAAGTCAAGTCGAGTCTTTTTTTAATATTTGTCAAGCAAGTCTCAAATTTGTGACTTAAGTCTGACTCGATTCAAGTCGAGTCCATCATCTCTGAGTCATTTAACTCGAGTCCTAGTCGAGTTTCAAGTCATGAATGTCAAGTCAAAGTCAAGTTGAGTCTTTTTTAATATTTGTCAAGCAAGACTCGTCTCAAATTTTGACTTAAGTCTGAGTCGAGTCAAGTCATATGACTCTCTGCTGCACACACAAACACACGGTAGCATTAGCATTTAGCTCCATTCTCCGGACACCATTGTTTTTTTTTTTTTTAGCAGTTAATGGCATGTTGGCCGACAATGAAAAGCTGTTTAGAGTAAGACAGATGTTTTGGTGAAATGATCCTGCTGTTAAAATTAGCCATTAATACTAGGAGTCAGCTGCATGATAATCTGGTACATGGTGCATTGAACACTGATCGAGATTTTGTTGGGGTTCATTTGAAGGGACCACAGAACTGTAAATGCTCTAGATTGTAGGTAAAGTAGCTTCCTACTGTACATCAAGGCACATTTGATTTTGTATTTGTTTCTAGCTGCTTATGCTTATTGTTTTCCAGAAATAAATACAAGAAGCTTCCCATTCAATAAAAATATTTCAAAATAGGTCTCAATGGGCCACTGAAATGAAACACCATTATCTTTCAAGGACGTGCATCTATTTTTCACATTTGTTTCATTACCCACAATGCCTTTTGAGTACCTGCTGATGTGTGAGTGGTGCAGAGGGACTTACAGTGCTATACTGTAGCATCACCTTTTGTCATTTCCTCATCACACAGATCACATTCCAAACTATCAACTTTCAAGCTAATTCATTTCAATTTTATTTATTTTAACTATAGACAGTATTGCAAATTTACAGAACTCAGGACAGAAAAGATTTATTTTAAATGATTTATTTTTTATTTATTGTAAATGAGCGAGCCAGAGGTGACGATGGTGAGAAAAATCTCCCTGAGGCGAAATGAGGAAAGCTTGGGACTCAAAAGAGAAGTTGTGTGTTTATAAATCTTTTCCCTTCTATAACTGTGTACTATAATAACCGGTATAATCAGTACAACCAGTATAACCACAGGAAAGGGAACTAAATTAAAACAGTGTATTGATTCTATTTCCATTAGTACTGAAATATGAAGAGATATTTAGAATGTGATGAAAAAGTAATAATAAAATAACACTGGTGGGGCATGTTGGCTTAGTGGTTAGCACGTTCGCCTCACACCTCCAAGGTTGGGGGTTCGATTCCCGCCTCCGCCTTGTGTGTGTGTAGTTTGCATGTTCTCCCCTTGTCTCGGGGGTTTCCTCCGGGTACTCCGGTTTCCTCCCCCTGTCCAAAGACATGCATGGTAGGTTGGCATCTCTGGAAAATTGTCCGTAGTGTGTGATTGCGTGAGAGAATGAGTGTGTGTGTGTGCCCTGCGATGGGTTGGCACTCCATCCAGGGTGTATCCTGTCTTGATGCCCGTTGACGCCTGAGATAGGCACAGGCTCCCTGTGACCCGAGGTAGTTCGGATAAGCGGTAGAAGATGAATGAAAATAACACTGGATACCCTGGTCTGGAATGCTTGTTTGTGATTGGATAGGCCTCTTGTCAGTCATTTTCTAGCCACTCACAGCACCCCTTAACTCCTCCCTCATCTGTGGGTAAAAGAATAATAGAATAATTATAAATTTCAGTATAGCAATTTAAAGGTGGAGCACGTTTAGACCTGACGTCATGACGGCTAAACTTACCTAGAGACATGTTTATTGGAGCAAACATCACCGGTACGACATATGTGTTGGGATTGTTAATACTTTTCACTCAGAAACGAAGACAGCGCAACGTATTTAATGTTTTCGAAGCTGTACGATTGGTTCTTTACCGATTTTCCTGCCATACTGTCTAAGTTCTTTAATTGCCTTGAACACACGTCCAAGTCTTGATTTATTACCCGCACGCGGAAAGATAAAGAGATCCATCTCCTCAGGCTGGCAGGAGACATTCCAAGTTTACCTCCAGCAATGTCCTCTGTAAAGATATAGGAAATAAACTAGCAGTCAGGAGTTTGTGTAGTATGTAAAGAAACCCTCACATCACAGCTCACCATGTACTATCACAAGGACACCTCAGTCATGGTATTGCCGGCCCGAGACTCAAACCCACAACCTTAGAGTTAGGAGTCCATCTCTCTAACCATTATGCCACGACTTCCCCCACGACTTAGCCTGTTGTGTGTTCTGCTTTAACGACTGAGTTCTGTCTGATTGTTTCACATGTGCCTGTAAACACTCCAGTAAATATTCATATAAAAAAAATATAATAGGAAAGTGTAAGACGGGCCTGATGGGGGTGGAGTCTCAAGGCTTCCACTATAACAGAGAGAGAGAGAGAGAGAGAGAGAGAGAGAGAGCACTTCAGCTAAATGCTGTTTAGGAAGATTGATAGGGAAAAGAGCCGAGCAGAAGGAGAACCATTAGAGTTAAAGAGCTGTCAAAGTTAAAGAGCTAAAGCGCAAACTCAGATTCAAATGACCCACTAGACCCATGAGTTAAGGGAATAAAACACACGGGTGTGTGCTGTTAGAGGAGAAGAATCAATGAGTGTGTGGTGTGATGAAGCAGAAACTCTGTTCCTTACGTCCTGATAGGCCACAATAACCACTTTTTTTTTTTATCCATTTCTAGGTGCATTGAATATTCTGAGAAACCTATAACAATGAAACAGCAGTTGTTCCTTTACCAGCCTGTTTTTCTTCTTCTTCTTCTTCTTCTTCTTCTTCTTCTTCTTCTTCTTCTCTTTTCAAAGATATGAAACCCAAAGTCCAATGTGTCTAATGGGAGGAGAACATAACAGAGAAAGAAAAAGAAAAAACTCTTATGTTTGTTGCATCAGTCAGCTTTATGGTCAGGATTTCTTTAGTGAACATTTGAATACTTCGGCACGAAGGAATTAGTGTTAAGTCTGTAATGAACTCAGAGCTCAGGAGCTCTTGGTTGCTCAATGAAACATGACTACAAACTGTTGTAGAATTGACATTAATTCCACTAACATTATTTCCTGTCCAGTGTCACTCAAATGAGGATGAGGTTCACTTCTGAGTCTGGTTCCTCTCAAGGTTTCTTCCTCATATCATCTCAGGGAGTTTTTCCTCATCATCATTACCTCAGGCTTGATCATTAGGGATAAATTTTAGAGATAAATAGTAACTTAACAGTAAACTTTAAACTTTTTATTCTGTTGCTATACTTTTTTAAAGCTGCTTTGAGACAATGTGAATTGTTAAAAGCTCTATACAAATAAATCGAGTCGAATTGAATTACGGAGCGTTTCCGTAGGTGAACCTGCGGAAGGATCGTCAACGGGGCTTCTTGTCGTCACGGAGTCGAGGCCTTGATCCGCGTAAAGGCCTTGATGCCCAATGACGCCTGAGATGAGGCACAGGCTCCCCGTGACCCGAGGTAGTTCGGATAAGCGGTAGAAAATGAATGAATGAATGAATGAATTACGAAGCGATGACACCGGAGACTACTTCACTAGATCAGAAATTTCACCACTGTCTTTGTCAAATAATGTTATTTATTTATGGAAATAATACTCACACTTTGTCTGGCTTTCCTGAAGTGACATGTGGAGCTGAGATAAACACAACCTGTTATTGTGTCTTCGCTTCGCAAAAACTGAATTCATTTCATAACTTCATTCGTATCCCTGGATGGAAACTGGGGTATAAACGCTCGCCGTCACGTATAAAGCCGGTTTATTTGCATACATTAAAGTTTACGAAGAAGGTGTGATTGTCAGGTTCCTCTTATGGGATGTGAAATATAGATGTATAATATTCTGCCTTGTAGAGCAGCGCTGCATGTTAAACGCTCAGTGCTGAGGTTTAAAGAGCGTTCGCAGCACATAGATTTCAGTTTGGAGTTTTATTGAGTGTTTGTTTAAATGAAATGAGCGACGAGTCACGGGTGCAGTTCCAGGAACGACGTGTCAGCTGGGTGCAGTTACGGCACGTGTGAGCAACGAGTGTGTGTGTGTTGTGTTTATGAGAATGTATGTGTCTGTACAGTATGAGCGTGTGTGTGTGTGTGTGTGTGGAGTTAAAGTGACTGTTAGTGTTTACTCTCTGTCTCTCTTTAGCTCGTGACGAGGTGACAGGCCTGGATTGTAATTCCACTCTCATTTCCTGCACTATGCAGACCGCCGCTGTCACTCGCCACTGAAGAGAGAATGGCTCTGTCAATCACAGCTCCATTACCCAGAGTTCCCCTCTCACAGCCGTACGTACGTTTAAACAACCTTTTTTTAAGCTGCGTGTCGCAGCAGAGCAGGTCGCCTGCTAAGATTTATCAAGACAATGTGATATTCAGCTCTCGCTGATGGAGCGTCAAACACTGAGCTGGGTCTATACTGTCCTGGGTGTGTGTTAAACACTCACTACTGAGATTTAAAGAGCTCACACACACACACAAACACACACATACAGCACATCAAGCTCAAACAAGCAAAAAAAAAAGTCTGGAGGTGTGTGAGAGAACTTTCTTAATTCCACGCCACGTCATCAGAGGTTGCCATCACCGGAAAAATAAGCCACTTCCTGTTGATCAAGGTGACCAGAAAGCAGTCATTCTTAATCTGACACCCAATAAAGTGACAAATCAATGTAAATTCATGTGTATTTCACATCACAGCTCTAGATTTGATAACGTTTGGTGTTCGTTGTTTTAATTTCTACATTTTGACTTCTATCTACTTACAAAATGTTCAACAAAGCTTGCGCTTGAATCAAAACTATTGCGTGAGTGAAATATTTCGGTCAGAATACTAATCAAAATTTCTCAGTAGAACCACAGGAATGAAACAGGGTGTTAAGGGAGCAGTGCTGTCTGAGTCTGGAATTTATAATGTAACTCAGCTTTCAGAACTGATGTCATGAGAGTTAAAGCTAGGTAGCAACGCAACTCTAAAGTCTGTGAGCCTGGGGGCGGAGCTTAGTGTACATAGGTAAGAAGATAGATGTCCACTCACTCACCCTCTCATTTTCTGATGGCTGATTCATTCATTAATTTTCTACCGCTTATCAGAACTACCTCGGGTCACGGGGAGCAGGTGCCTATCTCAGGCGTCATCGGGCATCAAGCAGGATACACCCTGGACAGAGGGCACACACACACTCTCATTCGCAGGGCACAGGAAAATTCTGTTCTACTTTCCTCTCTCTGAGTTTCTGAGTACAATTGCAAGTGACAGTTTGCAATAAGTTTTCTGAGACTTTTCTCAGGAAAACAGCGTAATTGACAAGAACAAATCCTTTGAAACGCAATTCATATTTCGGTTAAAAAAAATAAAACCCTCACACTCTTACTGTGTGTCCAAGTGCCTGTCATTGTGAAGGGAGAGAAATGAGTTTGTCAAAGATTCCTATTGTAATATCCTCTCTCTTTTCTCAATGGAACCCTTTATCTCTTTCTCTTTCTCTCACACACACTGAGACACACTCACACACCGAGACACACACTGAGCTCTGCAGGGGACGATCAATCAATCGTTCAAAGTCAGCTTTGTCCACTTTAATTCATTAAAACTCCTCTGTCAATGCCCTCTAGGCAATTCCACTAATGTGATAAGCCACAGTATAGCCTCTACAAACACGCACACACACACACACATATCCACAAACTATACCACACATAGCCTGCAGGTTGTGTGTATATTACTCACTTTGTGTGTTTTTCTTGTCATGTTATAGATTACAGCTAGTCTTTAGCACATATCGAGTAATATGACTTAAACTTAAAATCCTTATACAGGATTGTGTTCAGAATGAGTAAAGCACTTGCTGGCGTCACAGTCTCACCTCACAAATACCCCACCACACCACCAGGGGTCCCCGTCACCCCAGCACTAACCCACTAACACCTGGATTGTAGCGTGTCTCACTGTTATGACAAGGAGGACTTAATACTGAGACGTCATCAGACATCAGGTGTAACTACAGACCTCCAAACAGTTTAAGTTTCAGTTTAAGAGTTCTGATAAAACAGTAGTGTGTCTCAGTTATGTTTAAATGTGACCTTGCAGTTCAGGTCAGTGTTCATGTAAGATATGAACTGGAGCGTGGAGCAGTGTCAAGTACAGCACCCTAATCACACGCAATACTCGTATCAAGGACGATTGTTTTAGCTGATAAAATAATGAACAGCATTTACCTATTAATTATTAATTGAGTTAAATTAAAAGGGAAAACTCTTAATTCCCATCTTCCAGCCAAAAATAAACCTTACTAATGCCCCTTTTCCACCGAGGCAGTTTGAGTGCTGGTTCGGAGCCTAATTTAGAACCAGTTCTTTCTTTTTCGACACCCAAAGCACCAGCTCTGAACCAGAAAAAGTGGTTCTTAAGTAGCACCAAAACGTTGCTCGTCTAGACTTAAGAACCGTTTGTGTCATGGGGCTGTGGGTGGAGCTACTGTTAGTGCTTTTGATAATGTACCTTAAGTATACTAATGTTTAATACACTTTTACTTTACCGCGATATGATACATTATCAGCACACATGATAGTAAGTAGCTACATGCTACGGCTAACTTTTTTCTGTGTTAATGGTAAAATAATGTTATGTACTTTCTCGATGACAACCTCAGTTTATACAGATTACATGGAGCTGCACGTACACGTTGGATTCGCCGCGTTTGGGTGTTAATGTAGGTTCACAAAGCCATGAGCATTAACAGTAAAGCAACATCCGCCATTGTTGATGTGTTTGTGTTTGCCGCTGCTGTGCTAACGTTGCTGGGAAACGTGACACGTATACAGTGATGTCAGACTCGGCTCTGTGACGGCTCTCTAACTGGTGGAAAGGCAAACCGGTTCGCCAGTGGAACCAACTTTGAACCAGCACCAGTGCTAGCTCTGAACCAGCACCAGGTTCTTTTTGGTGGAAAAGGGGCATAAAGCTCCTACTGAGGAACTGGGGCAGGTCTCCTCAACTTCAAACTCAGCAAGTGACATCAAATCAAAATGGCACAGAGGTGTATTTCAATCCTAAATCTGTAACATGATGACAGTTACCTATATTGAAAATGTAATTATAAAAAAAAAGACTGGCTAGTTTTTTTGCTAACAAAAGACAATGTAGATGTGTCCATGTTTTTCCCTCCACTGTGTAGCCTGAATGCATGGAGATTAAAAGGGCTAAAAAAAATAAAGGGATATTAAAAGTTTCTGAGGTAAATTCTTTAGACCTTGAGATTTTCTTTTTTTAAAAATGAAGTAAAAAATTTTAATAATTTTTCCTTTCATGATTTCTCTGTAATTATTATTATTATTATTATTATTATTATTATTATTATTATTATTATTATTATTATTTATTTTATTTTATTTTTTTTTTACTGTTGCATCCAAAATTAATTGAATTTGCTATGGCATTCTTTAAAATTTGTGATGTAATTGTTCTTTCTTTCTTTCTTTCTTTCTTTCTTTCTTTCTTTCTTTCTTTTCTTTTCTTTCTTCAAAAAAATCTTCAAAAATATCAATAATTTGTCTCTTCATGATTTCTCTGAAGTTTTCTTTGCTATGGAATTCTTTAAAAAATCGTTACGTAACTTGCACATTTGTTATGCCTTCTTTTTCTTTCTTTTTTATTCAAAAACGATCGATAATTTAAGTAACCTGTCCCTCCATGACTTTTCTGTTTTTTTTTTTGTTTTTTTTTTCGCTTTTGGTTGTTTCATCTACAAAAAAATTGCTATGACATTCTTTAACATTTGTGACATTGTGTTAGAAACTACTTCAATGGGTGAAACCCCAAGCACAGAATTCTTCTGTTAAACTCCTACCTGTAAAGTCACATATGTAATGATTGTCTATGAGAGATGTACTCGAGATCCACATGTGAGGTGAGGTGTGAGAAAAAAAAGAAAAAATAGAGCGAGGTAAAAGAAAATCCGTGAGAGAAAAGCACTTGAGGTACACACACAATCCATTTCCATGGCGTAAAAGGTCAGCGTATGATCATTCGGAGTTTGCTGCTTCATTTCCGACTAACTCGCGGCTGACTGATGAAGCGGAGCCAAAAGAAATAATTGGATGCTTACTGGGATATGTCCATTTAATGTAAAAAGAAATGTCGCTTTTAATATGGTTTGCTAGCCATATTAAATATTATGGAGTTCCAGCATCGCTCTGCCTTTCTGTAGGTTAACAAATAAAGCCGCTGTTTAAAAACACGTGGTTTTGTTACGACGCTGCTGAATACTCAAATCTGATTGGTCGGAAGATGTCGATTTCTGTAACTGGAACATTGGTACAGGTACAGCTGTGTACTGCCAAGTTTATGTTATTCATTGACTTTTAATTAACTATAGAAGAATAAACAAAATTGTGTGTGTGTGTGTGTGTGTGGCTAGAGGGATGGTGTCCCCAGTGTCAGGGGTAAAATGGGTAAGATCTCTGACACGTGAAGTCCTCAGAATGGAGGAGTTCAAAGGTCCTTGGCTACAAGCCTGTGAGGTCTTAGTGTGTGTGTGTGTGTGTGTGTGTGTGTATGTGTGTAGATCATGGTGAACGTGACACACATTTTCTTGCTGTTGCAGAAATGTGTCCATAATTACCCATCATGCTGCATCTCTCTCTCTCTCTCTCTCTCTCTCTCTCTCTCTCTCTCTCTCTATTTTTCTTTCTGTGCATGTGTGTGTGAGAAAGAGAGAGAGAGAGAGTGTGTGAAGGCTCCTCCTCTTCCTCCTCCTCCTCAGTTCTCTGGACAGGAACGTCATTAGGATTCTGCCCAGGTCTTTTCTCCTCCGACTGCCTCTGACTTTCTGTCTATAGTTTCACCACAACACTAATTTAATCTCTTACCTACAGATAGGACTGACAAACCATGTGTGTGTGTGTGTGTGCATTTACAACTGTGTATGTCTGAATCATGCATTCATTTGTATGTTCAACACCAACTGCATGAGAGACTACACTGCTGTATGTCTACATGTGTGTGTGTGCATGTGTGTGTCTGTGTGTGTGTCCCCTTTGGGATAAATTAGTGGTATTCAGTAAATCTCATTAAAATGCAAGTCCTGACCCCTGTGAAAAAAGTGTGTGTGTGTGTGTGTGTGTGTGTGTGTGTGTGTGTGTGAGAGAGAGAGAGAGAGAGAGAGAGAGAGAGAGAGAGAGAGAGACTTAAAGACATAGTGAAAGGTATACAAATAGGAAGACAGACAGACAGACAGAATGAGAGACAGCAGTGTTTGTGTGTGTGTGTGTGAGAGAGAGAGAGAGAGAGAGAGAGAGAGAGACTAAAAGACATAGTGAAAGATATACAGATACAGTAGGCAGACAGACAGAATGAGAGACAGCAGTGTGTGTGTTTGTGTGTGTTTGTGTGTGTGTGAGAGAGTGATAGAGAGAGAGAGAGAGAGACTTAAAGACATAGTGAAAGATATACAGATAGACAGACAGACAGACAGAATGAGAGACAGCAGTGTGTGTGTGTTTGTGTGTGTGTGAGAGAGAGGAATTAAATACATCCTGTGTGTAATTCAATTTAGTTAAAATCACTTTTCATTAAATAAACCTGCAGCAGCGACGTATCAGACCTGAACACACACTCGCTCAGGAGCTTCGTCTGCACTCCGAATGACGAGCTCAAACCCTTCACATGATCTAAACCCTGTCAAACTCCTACAGTGTGCAGATCTCAGGAACTCACTCTGTAGGTGCTTGATGTTTACTGTGAACGTCACCTTTTTTATTTACTCGTTCAGGTTTGTTTGCAGGTTTGCAGTAAACAGGCTAATCTGCTAATTAGCATTAAAAGCTCATTTACATAAACTGTTATTTAGTCATAATTAACTGCCGAGGGAAATATGATGGGAAATAAGTAGATGTGAAATCAGTTAATTGATTAATCACTGTGCTAAAATAAAGATAGATCGCTTGGTAGAAAATAGTTAACTTAACTAGCTTAACTATCTAAACCAGCTCTATTTTGCTAACATTAGTTGTGTTCCTTTTATTTGAGCCAATTATTTGACTGTTGCACAACACACAGCTAACAGACAAAGCTGAAGACGAAAGCTAATGAAACGCCTCCTCGTTCCTCGTCCATGTTCCTGTAAAAAAACAGCTTTCAAAACCAGCTCTGAATGGTGTTTATGTTCAGCTCCGTGTTCTGGGTTTCCATCAAACTCTCATTGACTGATCAGTGTCTTAGCAACAAAATCAAAAGGAGAAGAACAAAAACACAGACGTGGGTGAAAATCTCACGGCGCTCAATGGAAAAGATACATTCATGAAAGTCCATCATCAACCCTAAAGCATGATCCAGAAGAACACAATAAAACATCTTCACCCACATGGTTTCAGCAGCACCTTAGCAGCACGAGAGGCTTTCCTTCATCACCGCGGGCATTTATTACGACCCCCACGTTCTTTAGTACAAGCCATAATCAGTAGCTTGTAGCACGTTGAGAGATCATTACTAGCTGAAGGTTTTATTCTGACACAATATGTCTTCTGGAATCTGGTGTACTGTGGAGGCTGGAGATCAGAAAGGCACTAAATTCATCTGAACTAAGCGCAGGATAGTAAACATAATAAAACAGTCCAAATGGACGTGGGATGAACTTGAATTCCAGATGAAATGTAACTCTAGATACAGTGGTGTGAAAAAGTGTTTGCCAACTAACTGATATTTTATTTGCGAACACTTTTTCGCACAGGGCCTTGTGGGTTTGGATTTTGTTTTCCCTTACTAATAAAAACCTGTTTGTTTACTTGTGCTATCTTTGACTAATATTTAAATTTGTTTGATGATCTGAAACATTAATGTGTGATAAACGTGCAAAAAATAAAAAATCACGGAGGGGGCCAACACTTTTTCACACCACTGTAGATAAAAAAAAACAATGTTGAGTTCATTAAGGCTACATGTACAGAATAAGACTTGTTTTAAGCCTAATATTATTATAATGAGACACTACTGAGTTTTGGATGGTGCTCGTATTTTTGTGAGCTTGACGCACATGAATGGCAGCAAAGTCGTAAGACGGAATTACGAGTTGGAAATAATTCAAATCAAGCACAAAAAGAAAAAAAAAGCAGTTTTGTGTCATTGCACTGCCATTTTGTTTATAGACTATTCCTCTGTATTGTTATGTCAGAATGTATCTGACTGTAGAAAGGACATTATTCATAATAACACTCTCCGGTGTTTATAACAGTTTATAATCACACCCTCCGGTGTCACCCAAATGAGGATGAGGTTCACTTTTGAGTCTGGTTCCTCTCAAGGTTTCTTCCTCTTCCATCTAATGGAGTTTTTCCTCACCACAGTCACCTCGGTCACCTCGGACTTGTTCATAAGGGATAAATACAAACACATTTAAATATAAGTCTAAAATTAATAATAAACTTTTTTGTACTATATTTCTTATGTTCTGTAAAGCTGCTTTGACACAATGTCCAAAGTGCTATACAAATTAAATGTAATCAAATTTAATTGACATGCAGTCTTTGTTCAAATATTTTTTTTTTTCCAGAAATTAGAGATAAAAAAATAAAATAAAAAGAATATTTTTTCTTTTAAGGTTCTATTTAAGGTTCACTTCCATCTCACTGACTTAAACGTACCTACTGTAATGTCGTAACTACGACTTCCCACCACATAAATATGACATCTGGTTATTTCTTCTTTCCGCGAGGATTTGATGTATGGTACAATAATTTTCTAAGGTTTTTTGGTCAATGCTTTTGTGCTGTTGACTTAAGACATAGTTCTAATTAAGTGCACTTAAGCTTTAACAGTCTTACTTAAAGTAAATAAATACTTACTTAAATCATGATCTATTCACCAAGCTGTGATCTATATTGTCTTTGGGTTTTATTGTTTTCTCTCCTTTCTTGAACATATAACTGTGTTAAATTCATTAATAAGCAAAATGGCTGCTTTTGTATCACTTATAATCTACATGACCGATGGAGCACAATTCCGAGCTCAAAAGCCATGCATTTACACTCCAAGTCTAATTTTTCCAATAATACAGAGTTTATTAGACAGGAAATAATAGAAAATAAAAAAACAGGGACTCACGCTTTTGTTGCTTGGCTTCCTGAAGACCCATTACATGAGATGAATTACTCCGAAATAAAGCGTAAAAAGAAACAATTACCTTCTCCGTCTCCAACAGTGATTAGGAGGCAGAAACAACATGAGAGTGTGCGGATTTTTCCGGAATTATAACTTCACGATGGAGATTATGGTAATGAACGAATCCTCCATGTGTGAAAAGCAGAGAATTAAATATGTACAGCATTGCACACTCTCACTGTTTCTGAGTAATCCACCAAGATGGGACACGTACCCCGATATTTCATCAACACGCATATCGATCAGCTGCAGAGGAGGAAATAGAATACGATGACAAATAGAGCTGAGAGATTTTCACTTTTCACACATCAGGAAATAAATATAATGGAATAAAGGTTATATTCTACATATTAGGATTTCATATTATGACCATAATTTAATTGCATGTACACAATTAAATCTCAGTGTTTGTTTACAAAAAAACAAAAACACACAAGAAAATAATCATGTACTGGATCAAGTGCTATTCTATAAACTGCTAATAAAGAGACAATTAATGCAATAACTACACCTAAAAAAATGAGATAAACGATCAGATATATTTGTTTGCATATTTTAATTATGGTGATAAATCTGTTTCCTTGTTACGACCCCAAATGATGTTTAGGGGTATGGTTGGGATGTAACAATATGAAATGATTATAAAGTTAGACTTCTGGTGTGTATGTAGCAATCAACGACACGAACAACAAATAGTGGTCAAAACCTGTCTCTATTATCATACAAATGGAGGTGACAAAGGTGATAATATTTACTATATCTACAGAAACAAGATAACAAAAGACACAAAGGGAAAACGAGACATGAGCGGTGCCAAAACAAAGAAATAAACAAAACAAAACTGCGCTAGCTTGAACATAACCCTCTAACCTGAACTACAAAGAAAAGTAATAAAACAAATCTTTAGCGTCGATGACGCCCTAACTAACCTATACTTCCTATCCAAATAAAGGATACAGAGGGTGGCACGCGCTCCTACCCTAGTGTGTCTAATACAGAAAAGCTTACCTACGTGTTGCACAATGTATGTCATGTGACGTACTCACCTGTCCAGTTTTCCCCAAAATAAATAAAGTCAAGTCCACGAAGCATGGGGGCACGGTGGCTTAGTGGTTAGCACGTTCGCCTCACACCTCCAGGGTCGGGGTTCGATTCCCGCCTCCACCTTGTGTGTGTGTGGAGTTTGCATGTTCTCCCCGTGCCTCGGGGGTTTCCTCCGGGTACTCCGGTTTCCTCCCCCGGTCCAAAGACATGCATGGTAGGTTGATTGGCATCTCTGGAAAATTGTCCCTAGTGTGTGATTGCGTGAGTGAATGAGAGTGTGTGTGTGCCCTGAGATGGGTTGGCACTCCGTCCAGGGTGTATCCTGCCTTGTTGCCCGTGACCCGAGGTAGTTCGGATAAGCGGTAGAAGATGAATGAATGAAGTCCACGAAGCGAAGAAACACAAGCATCCAGATGCCGAACGAGTGACCCGCAAGTCACATACTCAAAGTGACCCTCAAGTCACATACACAAAGTGACCCGCAAGTCACGTACACAAAGTGACCCGCAAGTCACGTACACAAAGTGACCCGCAAGTCACATACTCAAAGTGACCCGCAAGTCACGTACACAAAGTGACCCGCAAGTCACATACACAAAGTGACCCGCAAGTCATGTACACAAAGTGACCCTCAAGTCACATACACAAAGTGACACGCAAGTCACGTACACAAAGTGACCCTCAAGTCACATTCACAAAGTGACCCGCAAGTCACATACACAAAATAACTAACAAATTGGGATACATGAACAGTCTGACATACTAAAACCGAATGAACAACAATAGAGCCCTCTAACAAATTAGCACACATCTTCTTTCTCCTTCTGTTTCTGTCTCTGTTTCTGATTCTAATCCTGATTCTGATTCTGGTTGATTGGTGGATCGACGGGTGATGTCACACAGGATAATGAAGATTTACAGGAGATGTCCAATGGTAGGATCTGAAAAGATAGATAGTGGAGAAAAGAGAGAGAGCGAGAGAGAGAACAAGAACAAGCAAAACAGCGAACCCACAAACATAGTTCGTAACATTCCTAATTTCACATAAATAGATTTCTGCCAATGCAGAAAACAATGAAGAAAATACGTACAGTATATTAGCGTTTTTTGTTAATCAAAAATGTTAATTCAATTCAATTTATTTGTAGAGCGCTGCTAACAATTCACATCACCTAAAATTAAGTTACTATTTATCTCTAAAAGCAGGTATTACTAAAAGAAATGCAATACTCAAGAAGTGCTATGCTATAAACTGCTAATAACGAACCCCAAAAAAGATCTATCTCCTTCTTCATTTGACATTTTCTATCCCTGATTTTTTTCCCCCAGTTGCAGTGGTTTAAATTTTAATCCTTTAAAGCTGCTTCTAGGATGCTTCTATTGACAAAATATCTGACAATCTTGATCTCCAAAGAGCATTATCTCAATGCAGTGCTCAGAAAATCTGACTTAAGCATGTGCATCAGAATAGAGTCTGAATATGTGCAGTGTGGACGCCAATACTTTTGGTCTGTGTTCGGCAAGTCTGAATACAGCTCCGATCTAATCCGATCTAATCATTGATAGTTAACATTAAACTAAACCGTGTGTGAAGTAAAACTGTACTGTGAACTTCCTACTTTTCCTTTGACTAATACACTTCGATGTGTTTCATTACATTATTCAGGTTCTGATGAATTTCTATCACTAAGTTATACTGTAGTCGTACATACTGTACAGCATATGATTGTTTTTTAATAATGAGAATGAAGTGTTTCTTATCGAGTCCTTATCTTTACCAAACAAACCAGAGCACATAGTCAGCTTCATACAGCAGCCTTTAATCTTTGATTTGGGGAAAACATCCATGGCGGCTACGAAAAGCTTTATTTAGCAGAAAACGAGACTGCGTGATTTACACAAGGTTAAACACAAGTGTCAGTGAATAAAAGGGGAATAATCTGACTAACCCTGACCCCTAAGACCTTCTTATAGCTCATCCTGGCATTAAACCTTACTATATTTTCAAGAGAATCTCAGCTCATGATTCTTTCACAGCCTGATAGATAAATACTGATAAATGTTGATAAAAAATCTACATCACCGTTGAACAGCTAGCAAGTTAGCATAGCAAGATTTGGATTAATTGTTCAAGCTGCATGCCAAATGACATACTACAGTACACACTACACAAATAAACTACGCACTACTGTATGTACGTACTCTTGCGTCTAGTGTTCGAACATTAAAAGGATAGTATTGTCTCAAATCTAACGGTTTTAACTAACCAGAAGTATAACTGCTTCTCGGTTAATGGTGAAGGACGTCAAATGAATTTAATGCAATGCGGCAAACTTCAGGCAACATTGAGAAGTCTTGTAAAACTTGCCACAGCGCCAGAGGGACCCCTCCTCCAAATATTCAATTCAATTCAATTCAAGTTTATTTGTATGGCGCTTTTTACAATTGACATTGTCTTAAAGCGGCTTTATACTGTAGAACATAAACATAGAACAAAGGTTAATATAAAGAATAATACTGTTTAAAGATTAATAGAATACAAAATTCAAGATTAATATTAGATATATTTAAATCTGTATGTATTTATCGCCAATGAGCAAGTCTGAGGTGACTCAGGCGGCAGTGACAAGGAAAAACTCCCTTGAATTGAAGGAAGAAACCTTGAAAGGAACCAGACTCAAAGGGGAACCTCATCCTCATATGGGTGACACTGAGGGGTGTGATTATAAATATACAGTCTGACAAATGTTGTATTGATGTGAAAGATCACATGGAGTTTACATCTCCTCTTTATTATAGCAGAATCTAACCGGAGCCGGTAGATCTCTAGATGCCTCAGGATTCTCACAGAGTCGGCCTCGTCTCAGCGGAGGTCCAAAATCTTCTTCGCACGGAAGACGATCGGACCTGGTACAATTTCTGGATGCCTTCGGGATGGGTAGAAAGAAAGAAGCAGTGGAGAGGGATTAACTTAGCTGCTGTTTATAATATTTGCAAGTCTGATGTAATCATGTACAATATTATGGGATGTATTATGTGTACGCCTGACTAAAGAGATAAGTTTTTAATCTACATTTAAACCTGGAAAGTGTGTCTGAGCCCCGAACACTATCAGGAAGACTAGTCCAAAGTTTGGGAGCTAAATATGAAAACGCTCTACCACCGTTAGTAGACTTAGATATTCTGGGAACTACCAGAAGTCCTGAGTTTGATCTCAGAGAGGGTGAAGGATTGTAACGTGTTAGAAGACTAGTTAGATGCGTGGGAGCTAAACCATTAAGAGCCTTGTACGTAAGTAGCAGCAATTTGTAATAAATTCTAAACTTAACAGGTAGCCAGTGTAGAAAATACCGAACTGTTTCCGGAGATAAGGTGACTTCCGGGGTTAACGAGGATTTAAACCACACCCACGCCAGTATCTAGCCTGCGTATCGAGCCGTTCATTGTTTGCCATGTTTGATTCATTGTGTATGACAGTGTTCTGTTTTCTGCTCTATTTTGGATTGTTTGCTCTATTCATGAACTCTGCTTGTTTCTTGATTACATTTTTGCTTGCTGTTTTTGGTCGTATGCTTTGTGTGTTGGAATAAAGCTCTGCGTATTCGACACCTTTTGCCTTTGGGAGTTTGTTACAATTCATGCTTCCTTTTTTCGGTTGAATACTTGAAACATTCGGGTATTAAAATGCAGTTTGGTTTTTTGGGAGTCTCAGTGTGAACACGTGACTCACACTACTTATACTACAGTACACAATTGCATATACTGCAGAGGTATGCCATTTGGGATGTAACTAATGTCTTACATTTACATTGGAATAATAAAAAAATGTCAAAGCAGAAAATTATTTAAATATCCATTTGGGGGTTGTTTGTACAAAACACTTGAAAACACTTGCTTTAAATGCAATTATGGTCCAGTATTATTATTATTATGACTTCTTTTCAACTCTAGCCACAGTTCCATGTGAAAGATATGACCAGTATTCAAGGTTCAACCAAATGAATGTTTTTCAAATCTGCTAAGAGATGCTACAGGAAGCCAGTAGAAAGTGCAGTGGGAGAACTTGGCAAGATTGAAAACGAGCCATGCAGCTGCATTATGGATCAGTGGCAGAAGTCCAATCTCGAGATGACAGAGGACTGAACAAGGGCTTTAGCGGCCTCCATGGATAAAAATGACAGTCTTCTTTAAACAGTACTCTCATCACTGGAAAAACTTACAGCGGCTATTAGAAATAGGAGCAAATCTTATCTAGACACTCCTTGGCCGTCCTTGCCGATATTAGGAGACTCAGACTCAGCTCAGCAAATGTAACAGTCACATCGGAAACTATTTCATCTCGTTTTCAATAAGCCTATGAGACACTAGGATATTTCCTTACCTCAATTTGTGCTGTACTCTTATTGTTATTTACAATACTTACCTTGTCCTGTTTAACATGCACAAGGAAATGCATTAAAAACATTTCCAGATCTTCTCTATGTTGTCAATAAAATCTGCGTTACCCAGCAGGAGAGATCTATGGGAAGAGAAGGATAGTTTGTTGCCCAGAACCACATCAAGTTTGTTTGTATTGCCAGACAGTATGATCCTAGAGTTTATGTAGGGTAGATCACTAGGATCTTTACATCTTCAGAAACACATCTTAGTCTTGCCGGGATCTTGTTTCTAGGATTTATCCAGCTTTAATGTGTTGATGTACATTAGAGCTGACACACTACAGGGGGATAAGATTAGTGTCTTCAGCATTGCAGGGCCATAAAAATCACACAAGGATATTACTTTACTAAGAAAGTGTTTATAAAAGGAGAAGAGAAGAGGATCAAGCATTGAGCCTTGGGGGACACAAGTAGATTTTCTGCATGGAGCTGATGTAGGTACTGTTCCATGTCACCAGATATGACTGTCCTTCCAAAAACAAGTAACTGTCACCTGCACCATGCTGGGTTTGAGTTTTAAAAGGAGTTTTTTCTTCTCAAGCTGTTGAGATATCAAAAAGGATCAAAACAGGAGATAGTTTGGCTGATCCAGGGGTATTCGAGATGCGCAGTTTGGTAGCCACATTTTGACCAGGATCTTGAAGTTTGCTTTGAGTAAGGAGTACAGAAATCGAATTCAGGAAGGAGGAGTGATACAGCTCAGTAGTTGCAGACTACCAAGGTGCCTATACTTTTTTCAAGAAAAGCATATCACACTTGAAGACTGTTTGTACCTTTCCAACCGGCATTGAGACATTTACAATAGGAGGTTTGAAGTGGATGGAGACTTGCAAAAGAATCTGGCATGTTTTGGAAGGGTTGGGGTCCAACTACCAAATAAATTGCTGGAGGAAATTAGATGCAGAGTCTATTCAAAAGAAAGACTTCACTGGGACTCACCCCATACTCACCCCGTACAAGGCCACAGCTTGTTCATTGGATTTGATGGACACCAAGGCCATTCTTCTATCACAAGGCCTTAAGATTTAAGAAGGCCGTGCTCACAACCTCTTTTAGTTGAACCGACAACATAGATGCCACACACCCTTAACAGGAACTGACTTTAACCTGATGCCTGCTATTTTAAATCAGTGCTTCTGCGTCGTAAATATTCCAGAGCACACCAGAGTACACTGAATCAGTGGATACAAACCTTTTCTCTCACCGTTATAACCGTTCATCTTCCAGGTGATTTATAGCTCTCAGAGGAAAAGAACAGAGTGACTCTAAAGTCCACCTCCATATTTCTGACCATCCTTCACACGCACTCTTTCTTTCTTTCTCTCTCCCTGACTCCTGCACTCTCAATCCTGAACTTTCCACTGTGACAAGCTCTCCATCACACTTCAAGGAGAAGCACAAAACACGACAGAGAGACGAGTCGTGACACTCAAGTGTTCTTATCTCTGTAATACGGAGGTAAGAATAATAGACAAGAGAAAAAAGAAGTCCGGTTTTCTGCATTTCTCGTTGCCTGGTGACAAATTTCTTCCAGCTAATAATTTATTTGCCTTGTCCAGTTTGAGTTAAATTTCATAGCCTGGAGAGTAAACTTGTGTTTCCGTAAATTGTGCTAATTTTCTCTCTCTCTCTCTCTTTCTCTCTCTCTCTCTCTCTCTCTCTCTCTCTCGCACCATTAAAAGCATCTTGGTCATCTTTTAAAATTTAGAACTAATCCAGACGGTTCCATTAACTGATGCTAGAGGGTGCTTAACGAACCAAAAACGCAGCAAGTCAACCGTTTATGGGAAACATCACTTTGGCTAATCAGATTAACTCAATTCCCACCAAACGAATAAATAAACAAGCAAAATTCCCCCAGCGATATTCACACGCTGTTGGATGAATCTAGATCAGGGAAATGTTTGCGGCTCATGTCGGCACATAAAACAGCTCCATGTGAGCGCGCCTGCAAGTTCATCACTAATTACAAGCTTTCAGAGATTCATGAGCTATTATAAAGCAGCAGTATCATCCTTCAGTGGTCTGCTACTTTGTTTTTCTCACCTTATTTTCTTAATGCATTTATTTATGATAGAGATTTGCAGATTTGCTTCACCTGTACAACTACAGTATAACAAAAGTGGGGAGTGTGATAAGGTTTGTGCTGTTATAGGTAAATAATCAACAGTGGTTTGGTTTTGGTGATTAGCGTATTTGTCTGTCAACTCCAAGGTTGGGGGTTCAATTCCCAGGTCTTTCCATTGTGTATGATGCTGTAGGCTCTCCCTGTGTTTCAGGAGGTTTCCTCTGGTTTCTCCGGTTTCCTCCCCCGGTCCAAAGATGTGCTGTAAGCTGATTAGCATCTCTAAACTGTGCCCTGTGATGGGTTCCTACCCCAACCAAGGGATCCCCTGCTTTGTACCCTGAGTCTGCTGGATATACTCAGGTTCCAGGACCCTAAGTTATATACAGTAAGTGGTTCAGAAAGTTGACTAATGTGTGGATGGATGAATGGATGGATGGATGGATGGATGGATGGATGGATGGATGGATGGATAGATGGATGGATTGTAGATGGATGGATGGATGGATGAATGGAAGGATGGATGAATGGATGGATGGAAGGATGGATAGATGTATGGTTGTATGGATGGATGGATGGATGGATGGATGGATGGATGGATGGAAGGATGGATGGATGGATGGATGGGTAGATGGATGGATGGATAAAACTGTATCCACTACAAAGTTATTCTTTTTATTCTAGCAAATATTACAATAACTTTCCAACAACTAGTTTTATAAATATGGAGTTTGAGGGGTTTACTGTATATAGTTCTGTTCTCTTTTTTTTTTTAAGCCGGAGTGAAGGAATTAATTGAGCTAGCAAGTGCAAGCTCTGTTCTCTAACTTTATCAGCCTCCCAACTTTTGTGACCCATTCATTACTTTTCAATTTCAACAAATCAGACCTGCCATGATGCTATTAACTCATCAAGCTCCAGCATATACTTCATCTGAACCGAGATGACTCTGGAAAGTGATAGGTGCAGCGGTAGAGGTGTATGTGCAGAAAAGAGAGAAAAAAAAATACTAGACAGGTGAAGGACGAAGGGGAGGAGAGATTGAGGGAGTGGCAGAGATGAATGAGGCAGAGAAAAGGTGAACAGGGAGGTGACAGAGAGCAGTAGAGGAATATAAGAAAAATAGGTGCAGTGAGTTGGGGTGGGAGTGAGGGGGGCATTCAGGGGACATACGGATGGAAAACAAGTCGAGATGGATGAGTAAACTGGTAGAGGAAACCAGATGGGACAGATTGGAAAGAGTCAGACAGAAAGAAAGGGATGCAGGGATTGAGAAGATTAAGGATCTGGAGTGAGCAATAGGGAGAAACGGTGATGAGGACAGGCTGAGAGGAAGCCAGGCACTCTCAGGGAAGGTTCTTAAATTACGCTCCGATGTGGACAGCTCGTCAATTGCGGGTCCAGGGCTCGAGCTTCAAAGCCGTTGCAGTGCTCGTTTCATTTTTACTCTCTATTTCTCTCTCTCTCTCTCTCTCTCTCTCTCTCTCTCTCTCTCTCGTGCCTCATGTCAGTGCCTGCCCCTAAATCTCAGCACCCTTTATTTATTTATTTATTTATTTATTTATTCACTACATTATTTATTTAGCTACCTCCTGTCATATGCTGTCTGCTGCAGGCTCAAAAAAAAGGACGTAAAGTAAATTCCAAGAAGGCGAAACAGGAAGTCACAGTGTAACGGTGTCATGAGATAAGAGTATTTAGTTCATAATTGCGGACGACACAAAAAGTGATGTAGATGAGGTTTCAAGGTAAGAGTAAAGAGACAAGGTATGGAGATACAGTATGGAGAAGACAAAACATGATGTTTAACAATCGCTCAGGATTTTATCGATTTTCTGGAACAATTCTCTCATTTTCTCAGAAATATTTGTACCGCTTTTTGTACCGCTTTATTATTATTATTATTTTCTGTTCAAAACCAGAAAAAAAGAAAAAGAAAACAAGGACTTGACTAATTAGTCCATATAACTAGTTAACAGATTCATTTAAACCAAATGCACAAACACAAGCTGTTTATAATTAATTATAAGACAAAAGTCCCATGCACATGTTTTTATATGTGTTTATTATCTTGTGTTAACAGCAGCTGAAGGTCAAGTTCAGTTTACACAAAGCATGCGTTACTATTCATTATATTACACATGTAGTGAGGATTTTATACACAAGTCATGCTCTCTCTCTCTCTCTCTCTCTCTCTCTCTCTCTCACTCTCTCACTCTTGCTCTCTCTCTCTCTCTCTCTCTCTCTCTCACACAAACTCTCTCACTCACTCTCTCCCTCTCCCTCTCTCTCTCTCTCTCTCTCTCTCTCTCACTCGCTCTCCCGCTCACTCTCTCCCCTCTCTCTCTCTTTATCTTGCTCTCTCTCTCTCTCTCTCTCTCTCTCTCTCTCTCTCTCTGGCTCACTCTCTTTATCTCTCTCTCTCTCTCTCCCTCTCTCTCTCTCTCTCTCACTCTCTCTCTCTCTCTCTCTCTCTCTCTCTCTCTCTCTCTCTCTCTGATAGTCTGTGTCTATTTTTAATTTGTCGTGTATTGACAAAGCATTCATTTCATTTTAACTCGGAAAAGGAAAGTGGTGTAAAGCGAATCCTGTGGTTATTTAAAATCGATACCATACATCATCCATCTGCTGAGTGTTATTCTGTTTTACATTATTGTCAGTTCTACTTCCTCTACTCGCCTGTACAAGGGGCAGAAACCCTGCTAGAATCAAATTCTAAATGAAACCTTAAATAATAATTAGTTTTATCCTACTTTTATTTCATGTGCATAAAATATAAATGAATACTGAAGAGAAAAAGTAGAATGTTAAGTTTTAAAGCAGAAAACCTGAAAACAAACAAGCTTCCAAAATCAAAAACTATATAATGTAAATATAATTAGATTTTTTAATTAGATTAGATAATTAATTAGATAGTCTTTTCTTTCACGGAATCAATCCATAATTTGTCTGTTTATTTTTCTGTCTATCTATCAATCAAATATTCAATTACAATCTATCACTTTTTTTCACAGAATCCTTTTTTTGCTATCATCTATCTATCTATCTATCTATCTATCTATCTATCTATCTATCTATCTATCTGTCTGTCTGTCTGTCTGTCTGTCTTTACCAAATATATCTGTCTGTTTTTATTGAATCTATCTATCTATCTATCTATCTATCTATCTATCTATCTATCTATCTATCTATCTATCTATCTATCTATCTATCAATGTCTGTCTGTCTGTCGGTCTATCTATCTGTTTTTTTACCAAATCTTTCTGTCTGTCTGCCTATCTATCAGTTTTTATTGAATCTATCCATCTATCTATCTATCTATCTATCTATCTATCTATCTATCTATCTATCTATCTATCTATCTATCTATCTATCTGTCTATCTGCCTGTCTGTCTGTCTGTCTGTCTTTACCAAATCTATCTGTCTGTCTCATTGTCTGTCTTTCTGTCTGTCTATCTATCTGTTTTTTATTGAATCTATCTATCTATCTATCTATCTATCTATCTATCTATCTATCTATCTATCTATCTATCTATCTATCTATCTATCCTTTCCCCATTTCACAAGTTCTTTATTAAGATGTTAGTTATGACAGTGTAATTGACACATGGACAGATTTTAGTGTGCGACTCTTCTACAGTGTTTCACTTCTGAAGCTCTGTCTCACCGTCTGCATCGTTTTGGACGGATTTTGGACTGCAATTATCCTGGGAGACAAATTAGTCCAGGATTTTTATTTCCTTCCACATTTGACAGAATGCTTGGACATATTTTTCAGTTAATTATTTTTCTGTCACATCTCTGTTATTTTATTTTATTTTTTCATTGCCATATGCTCATGCTTGCAAATTTAATTCTATTTTTAATTATCTTATAAAGTCTTCTTGCTAAGTGAATCCTTTGACATTTAAAAGTCAAATGAGTCCATGAGTGTGAAATGTCCTTAGAAGACATATATAAAAAAAGGTTTTCAATCATATTGACACAATACTCAGGGAATAGCTTTTAAAAATCCACGTTTAAAAAGTCACGTCCACTCAGACAAGTGTGAACATTATAAATGCTAAAACTGCACAAGAGGTGAATGTTAACCTAGAAAAATACAATCTGTTCACAAAATATAAGTGTGTGAGATTAAAAGAAAATATACAAGAGTGTAAGACTATTTGGAATGAATCCTGACCTCGGAGCTGAGCTGCACAAACCCAAGCAGATGTCTGAGGAAAAATACAAAGAAAATATAATATCACATTTCAGGATATTTCTACATACTGTATGATCACAAAGTGCTAAATATTATAATTAGTCTAACATGATAAATTTTTCAGAGGTGATCATTCATTCATTCATTCATTCATTCATTTATTCATTTTCTACCACTTATCCAAACTACCTCGGGTCACGGGGAGCCTGTGCCTATCTCAGGCGTCATCGGGCATCAAGGCAGGATACACCCTGGACAGAGTGCCAACCCATCACAGGTCACACACACTCTCTCATTCACTCATGCACTCACACACTACAGACAATTTTCCAGAGATGCCAATCAACCTACCATGCATGTCTTTGGACCGGGGGAGGAAACCGGAGTACCCGGAGGAAACCCCCGAGGCACGGGGAGAACATGCAAACTCCACACACACTAAGCCGCCGTGCCCCCCTAGAGGTGATCATGATATGTTTTGTTAAAATTGTTTTTAAAATATTCTTAATAATTTTTGGAAGCAGATTAGTTAAAGTTTACTACTGCTTTCTATTTTTTCTTCTTTTTTTTGTGCACATTTTTTTCAGCGTGAATTAATTTTTTTTGTGCGAATTAAACTAAGCATGTTTAAGCTTTGTTTCTAAATACAAAACTACAGTTTTGTGCTGTTTGAGAGTATCTGTTTCCACCCAAAGCACAAAATGTGTTTTATTCCTCTTAGAGAACATGACAGTGGTGAGACCGGCCATGATGTACGGTTTAGAGACAGTGTCACTGAAGAAGAGACAGGAGGTATACGGATGTAATTAATGAGGATATGAAGCTAGTGGGTGCAAGTGTTGAGGATGCAGAAGATACGGATACTGTAGGTGGAGAGAGATGATTCGCTGTGGTGACCCCTGAAGGGAAAAGCTGAAAGAAGAAGAAGAAGAAGAAGAAGAAGAAGAAGAAAAAGAAGAAGAGAACATGACATCATTTTCATCCATTTCGAGTTAAATGAGTGTTGTGGAACGTCTGTGATCGAGTTTATTTCTGCTTCTCACGCTGTTGCAGTCGTTCGCTCTTTTTTTTTTTAAGTTTTCTCTCTTTCTCTCTAGATTTGCTCCAGATTGTTCAGGTGGTTTGGGTGATGCTTGTGGATCAGGACTGTAGGATCCTATTTTGACTTAAGCCACTGTAGCTTTGGACTTGTCTTTCATCCCAGGCTTCAGCTTTGCTTTATAGCAATTTTCACAATATTCCTGCTAACGAGAAGCATTCCTACAGCACGATGCTGCCACAACCGTGCTTTACTCTAGAGTTGGTGTGTCTTAAAGCATGGGATGTTTTAGGTTTGAGCCACATATAATGCCATGGCCAAAAATCTCTATCTTCAGCACTGCCAAGCTGCCACTTTTGGGCCCTTGAGCAAGGCCCTTCACCCTCACTGCTCCAGTGGTGCTGTATCATGTCTGACCCTGTGCTCTGACCCCAACCTCCAAAGTTGGAATATACTGTACGGAGAACGAATTTCACTGCTGTAATGTAGATATGACAAAATAAAGGCTTCTATTCTATTCTACTCTATTCTATTTGACAATGAAATATTTTCCCACAATGCAGCTGTGTCGTCCACGTGCTTTCTGGCAAACTCCAATATTTTTTTACAGATGATATTTTCTGAGAAACATCATCCTTCTTTTTTCCACTCTTCCATACAAGCCAGTGTTATGCACTGCTTTTGATATGGTTGAGGTGTTACTGCTGTCCCAGCCACCGAACTCTGGAACTCCCTCAAAGTGATTGTTGACCTCCCTGACACGTCTCTCCCAAGTCTCCTTCTTGTTCAAACTCTCCTTGAGGTTTCTTTTAGAAGCATTTTTGTCACATATACATAGACCTTTTTATCACATATCCCAGCTTTTGAAGTTAGTTCAGAGGGTCAGCTATGATGCAGTGCCTCTGAGGGTTTAGGGACTCGCACAGTGACAGTGTTGATCTTCATTTTCCTTAAGAGTCACAGTCGGAGAAATGAACCTTCGACACGGGGGTTTTTCTCCAGAAAATGTGATGGATGCTGATGATAACGTAACCGTGTCCTCATTCATCAGCATAAACTGGGAGCTTCTATAACACAGGAGCTGATTATCACTTTCTTTATACAAGCAAAATATTCTGTTTTTTAGATTTTAATGACACAGAGTGAAGTTTCAATGTACAATTTTATATTCAATAATATCAGAAGAATATATATATATATACCAGGTACTCCGGTTTCCTCCCCCGGTCCAAAGACATGCATGGTAGGTTGATTGGCATCTCTGGAAAAATTGTCCGTAGTGTGTGAGTGTGTGAGTGAAAGAGAGTGTGTGTGTGTACCCTGTGATGGGTTGGCACTCCGTCCAGGGTGTATCCTGCCTCGATGACGGATGACGCCTGAGATAGGCACAGGCTCCCCGTGACCCGAGGTAGTTCGGATAAGCGGTAGAAAATGAATGAATGAATGAATGAATGAATATCAGTGCAGTGTGCCAGTTAAACCACAGGAAAATCTTTCCTGTGTTTATTTATTTTTAATTATTTAGTTAGTGGTAGGATTGATGAGCGCTAGCTGATTCAGAGCTAGCGTGAAGTATGTTGGCATGCAGCCTGGATGAAGCACAACAAACCCCTACAGCTTCTCTATCAGACAAACAGCTTTGAATTTGTCCTGTTTTGGACACACATTTGGACACAGCATTTCTATCTGATCTGCTACCTAACGCTGAGACAGAGATGATTTCTGTCCTTCAGCTTTCATTACCCTGAGGTTTGAGTACTGAAAGAGGCCTTGTTTGGGAAAAAGATGCTTTGGATGCAGTCCAGTGCAAACTTTCTTTCGTGTTTTTGCATCCTGAGCCTGTTTAATTCTAAAACATGCTTTGGGAGTAAAGATACACACAACTCGAGGAAAGGAAGCTGTTCGTGCTCTGAACATTAAATCTGCTGAGCTTGCGCTGGAGTAAAAATGGGGGAAAGATGAAATGTTTACAGCATATTACAACCTGCGCTCTGTGAGCTCCTTCTCTGGGTCCTACACACAACCACACAGCTAGCACAGCAAAAAAATCTCATGGGTATAAATTGGATACCTCAATAAGATGCAATTCACACACACTCTTCAGCAGACACTGGTGTGGTTCCAGTTACATGACTACTAAGTTTGCACTGAGATCAAGTCTGTAACTTTCAGTTGTTAGAATCATGAAAGATTTCTCAAAGATTAAAATGCATTATTTTGTTTAAATATTAGCACCGTGTAAATCAGACGGTCTCTCAATCACTAGAAGTTGGCTGCGTTTAAAAGACCTTGTACATCAAACAATATACTGGTCATGAATCTGGTCTTAAATCTGGTCTTGAGTCGGTTCTTAAATATAGTCTTGAGTCTGTTCTTAAATCTGGTCTTAAATCTGGTCTTGAATCTGGTCTTGAATCTGGTCTTAAATCTGGTTTTAAATATAGTCTTGAATCTGTTCTTAAATCTGGTCTTGAATCTGGTCTTGAATCTGGTCTTAAATCTGGTCTTAAATCTGGTCTTGTGTCTGTTCTTAAATCTGGTCTTGAGTCTGTTCTTAAATCTGGTCTTGAATCTGGTCTTGAATTTGGTCTTAAATCTGGTCTTAAATCTGGTCTTGAGTCTGTTCTTAAATCTGGTCTTGAATTTGGTCTTAAATCTGGTCTTGAGTCTGTTCTTAAATCTGGTCCTGAATCTAGTCTTAAATCCAGTCCTGGGCAGTGGTGTCTCAAGTGGTTAAAGCTCTTGCTTGTTCATCAGATGGTCAGTGTTTAAGTTCCAGCACTGCCAAGCTACCCCCATTGGGCAATTGAGAAAGGCCCTTAACCCTCACTGCTCCAGGTGTACTGTCTCATAGCTGCCCCTGTGCTCTGACCCCAGCCTCCTCATTTGGGAAATGTGTAGGAAAGAAATCCTGTGCTGTAATGTATATGTGGTGATAATTAAGGATTCAATGCCCCATTTTTATTAATTTCATCTTCACTAAGGTTCATTTTTGAACAATAATCTGATTCTGTTCACTAAAACTGTATGTTTACAAATGTAAAGGATTTAAAAACGCTGACAGTATTTCAGTCTGCAACTTTTTGAGTCTGATTTTTTGATATATTAAGTTTATATGATCTTTTATGGAGCCCATCTTACTAAAAAAAAAAAAAAAAAAAAATATATATATATATATATATATATATATATATATATATATATATATATTTTTTTAATTCCTAAAACCTTTGCTTCAAATATAGTTCAAATGATGCTTTGATTTTAATCCATTTTAGTTTCTATCTCTTGCACAGATTTCAGTAACACGACTGAACACAGATTTCAATATTCAAATTTTGATGCCAGCTGCCTGAGAACATGTAAGAGTTAACTAACAACTAACATCACAGGATAAACTCACTTTAATATTTCTTTATTTCTTTTTTATTTAGATTCTTTAGACAGTCCCCTGAGTTGAGCTAAGATTAGACAAACCTCTTTGACCAAAACTAAATAATTCGTTTTTATCCACTACATTTAATTAACAGTAATCTCCAGTTCACAAACTAGCTCACGGTGATACACTGGGACTAAAACAAACATCTATTCATGCTACATTCAAAAAAATCAGAAACCTCAAATAATAGTCAAATGAAATTTATTGTTTTTGTAGATCAAATACAGCAGAAATAATGTTGATGAAACCCATCAACATGTGAAACAGAATGAAATCTACTCTATCGTCGTCAGAGGTGTGACCCGTCTGTCCGTCCAACAGCAACAGCATCCAGTCAGTTAATCAGGATTACTGACTTAAAACCTGGCACAGAAATACAAAATTTAATTACGGCAACGTGGTCACAGGTGTGTGTGTGTGTGTGTGTGTGTGTGTGTGTGTGTGTGTGTGTGTGTGTTTGTGTGTCTGTGTGTATCAATGAGTTTAGATTCAGATAATTATTATTATTTAGAAAATCAGATTATAGAACGTTAACAAGTTATCAATGTTATAATTGTTGGATTAATATGTAGTTGTATGTGTAATGTAATACTATTAAGCAGTTAAGCAAGAATGAATGAATAGTTCTTTATTAACTCCAATGTTATTTACTCCTATTAACCCTTTACTAGAAATACTAGTCACTTACTCAGTATATCTGACAGAAGGAGGTCACTCATAACCCAAGCAGGAATTACTGAGGCTTACATTTCTCCTAGCTAACTATTGGTCATTTAATTAATTATCAAACGATCATAAAGGGTGTGTTTCAGCAGTTCAGCAGTCAGGGCAACGTTCAGGGAGTCGGCCATTTTGTTTTATGGTGTCTTTAGCTGAATGAATCCAAATCCCCACAGCCAAGCTCCAACATCCAGTAAAAAGATTTCCAGAGAAAAGTGGAGCTTATTATAACAGCAAAAGGGGAAAATATCAGGAACAAGATGCTCTGGGTGTCCACATACCTTTGGGAATTTATTGTTCATTTCAAATGTGTAGTAAATAATTAGCAAGTAATTAAACACTGATGTCTTTTAAGAACTGTAATGTTAAACAGAAGGTAATTCATTACTAATGACTTCCTGTAGTGTTACTGTACTGTAAAGTCTTATTGTATTGTTCATTAATAGTTAACAGAGGAAGACATCACTAATTACTAAAGCTTTATTATTATTAATGATTTATTACTCTTCCTACTTCACTTTTATTTCTATTTACATATTTCTGCTCCTGCTCTAAGGCTTTGTTGTGGTGTTTTACATGGTGTTGTGGTGTTTTACATGGTGTTGTGGTGTTTTACATGGTGTTGTGGTGTTTTACATGGTGTTGTGATGTTTTACATGGTGTTGTGGTGTTTCACATGATGTGGTGTTTTACATGGTGTTGTGTTTCACATGATGTTGCGGTGTTTTACATGGTGTTGTGGTGTTTTACATGGTGTTGTTGTGTTTCACATGATGTTGTGGTGTTTTACATGGTGTTGTTGTGTTTCACATGGTGTTGTGGTGTTTCTTGTCTTCTACTGTCGACTGATAAATGACACTCATTCCCTGACGCTTTGTTCCTGCATAGTAGCAGTATTACAGTATTATATATTAGCTGTGTGCTGCATAATGACCCCACTGTGTATGAGTATATGTACAAGACAGCAATAAAATCTACTAGACATGTTTCCAGGAGTTAAAATGAGTAATCATACTTACAAGATTGTTTAAGATCAACACTTCTTTGCCTGTGAAGAAACATAAACATGAAGCCCACATTAGTAATACTTATACTCGTATTAATTACATGCACATGTATTTAGTACCTAATAACAGCTCATTAAAAATTAATAGATAGACATTACATGAGGTATTTGTACAGTATAACAAATGCAGTATTACCTTCAGCCCAAGACAGCCCATGGCAAAATGAATGCAGTTGGAGCTCCAAAGATTATACTCTGGTTTTTCCTTCATTCGTTTTCTAACATTTTAACGCTTTAAATGTTTTTACATCGATTTCATCATTCTTCCTGTAAATTGTACATTTTTCTCCTCCAGAAAACAATTCCACAGGCACAATTTCTATATGACCTGGACTGGAACTGGAAGAGAGTGTAAATGATCTACTTGAGCTGTGCCCACTCTCATTTGGACTGTGATCTGCAATGAGGAAATAGAGAAATCCCAATAAACACAGTGCATAATATTAATTATACTATTCCAGCTAATGGCATCACTCTGATATAAAAAATGTTTTACTCATTATGAAATGAACAATCAGATCTTCATCATAGCACACGCCAGTATGATAGAGGCATTTGAATTTTGTTTTCACGATAAAGAGATCTCCAATCTCATAATTTCTATTGTCATCATCATCATAGTCATCATCATAGTGTTTGACAACACTAAAGCCCTTTGGATTATATCCCAGTCCGGTCAACAAGTTGTCCCATGTTGATGCCTACAGAAAAAAATAAAACACTATAAAATACAAACAAAACATCACACATACAGTATGCTTTATAAATACTGTATGTAATACACTTAATTAGAAGTTAATTAATACAGACACTCACCATGATCAATGCTCAACACAGTCACTGTACAATATATAAAATACACTGTTAAGTTTTCTAATCATGAAAAACTATCATCTCATTACAAAACATTCTAGAATACACAATAAAGATAACACAACAGATAAATAATCTGTAATAAAACTAGGGCTAATTTGAACAGATTTAAAGTATATTTGACGGATCTTACCTTTTGTTCCACCCTTGTCACTTCTGTATCTGTCAGAAAGTGAAAGAAAAAACTGGCTACAAGTCTATATATAGTAGTGCCTTGGTCTACTTAAAGAAACAGCATAGCAAATTAACAGCTTGTTGGGATGTTTTATCCTAAAGTGTACTGTCTATTAAAACTTACTAATGCCTACTAATCACTAAAGCATTACTTTTGTAAATGATTTATTACTCTTCTTACTGAAGTTTTATTTCTATGTCTCAGGATTTTTACAACCTGTAGATCTTGTAACTAATTTCTTCTACTAGTCTCTGATTGTCACACAAAACAAAGGCTTATAGAGGTTTTTTCTGATGAGTTTCGTGACCAGTGGTGTAGGGTGACACTGCACAGATGGAGCACATGTTGTCATCGCAGCGGCAGGTTTAAGAGAGATTCTAGTGATTTATTTTTCTAGTGATCATTCATTCATTCATTCATCTTCTACCGCTTATCCGAACTACCTCGGGTCACGGGGAGCCTGTGCCTATCTCAGGCGTCATCGGGCATCAAGGCAGGATACACCCTGGACGGAGTGCCAACCCATCGCAGGGCACACGCGCACACTTTCTAGTGATCAATTGTTTTATTTTATGAATCAAATTCCTTGTGTTTATCTTGGTGAGTTCATATTTTGAGTTTGATTATACATTAATTATACTGTTTGAATGACGGTGCAGCGTAACTGTGGGTTCACATGTGCCCCTTTTCCACCGAGGCAGTTTGAGTGCTGGTTCGGAGCCTAATTTAAATTCAGTTCTTTCTTTTTCGACAGCCAAAGCACCGTCTCTGAACCAGGAAAAGTGGTTCTTAAGTAGCACCAAAACGTTGCTGGTCTAGATTTAAGAACCACTTGCGTCAGGGGCTGGGGGCAGGGTTACTATGACCAACAAGACAAAAGAGAACGTCGCTAGGGCCATTTTTATATCATTTCAAATCAGGATTCACTGCGTTTGGATGCCAATGTTGGTTCGCAAAGCCATGAGCGTAAAAAGTAAAGCAACAATCGCCATTGTTGATGTTGTTTGTGTTTTGTTGTAAGACCCTGCCAGGAATCTTCCTAGGCTCCAATACTGTTTCTCAGCCAACAAACCCAATTAAATACAAAGATACACCTCAACCAATTGTTAACTTATCCATCAGAAGACCAGACAGAAATAGATAGTACAAAGAGAAGGAAAAATAGGAAAAGAAAGGAGAGACTTAAGGCAAATAGACAAAGGAAAATCATGTGAAAATACAAAAGGTTGAAGAGTTGGTTAAAGAGGTGAAAGACTTAAATATGAGTGACGATGGATCAGACGCTGTACCTAGACAGCTGGAAGAAGATTCCAAAAGCAAGGAAGATTATAATGCGTTAAGTTTTATTTTCAAAAGTTCAGGAGAACTTCCTTTTTCTTATATTCATGTATTCTCCTATAATAGAATTGATGAGATTATTGCTTATTTTGACTGTAAAATTAGATGATTGTTTTTAGCAGTGAAATCTTAAAAGCCCACTGTGACATTTACTCGCATCAAGATTTGCTTGTGCCGAATTATAGCATTCGCGGGTGAAATCTGCAAATAAAGTGTTTCAACTCCCGCTGTTGAGGTTAAACGCCGAGAGAAGGTTTCAGTCATATGTAAGCACAGCTTTGCAGCTGCAGGAAGTTAACTGCAACCATATAACCATATCTAGAATTGTTAACCTTTAAAGATGAGGAACAAACATGAGTAGTACGTTTAGTGTCGCAGACAGAAATGTTTGGAGGTTGAAATTTGATGTTGGATGTTGAAAAAGCCCAAGGTGGCCAGAATCGACAGCAAAATCCAACTTGCAATAGAAATGTTACAAAGTTTATATAAGACTAGGGATGTACCGATCTGATATTTTGGATCGATATCGGCGCCGATCCAAGCATTTTGAGTGGATCGGGTATCGGTGGTGCGTGACCGATCGAAATCCGATACTCGTGGTCATTGGCGTCGGAAGCATTATATGTGGGTGGGACAGGACGCACTTTTTTAAGACCAATAATATTGGACCCACCCACTTTTACCATCTCTATTCAGAGCATAATGTCTTTTTTTATTACTTCTCAGAGCGCCGCCAGTCAAATCCATTCCGCTTGAGGAATGCCCTAATAAATTAAACTCCATTTCGCGTTTTACCTACAGCATTGATCACGCTCCTGCTTCCTGAAATCCATGGGTGTCGTAACCATTATATGTGGGTGGGAGAGGACACGCCCACTTTTTATTTGCTTCCGACGCCCATGCCCGTGGTGGTTGATTAATGAACAGCAAACATCATAGACTATTGCTTAAACTTATAAGAAAAATACACTTATATTAAATTGCATTATGAAATTTTATGGGAAACATGTTGCACAACCGCCTGCGACAGACAGACATGTTTAGCAGGCGCCCTTTCCATTTACCTCAGCGCTTTAAACATGTCGTTACGGTGGCCGAGAAGTGCAAAACACATTAACAAATCCGAAAACAAATTAACAAATCCCAAAACACATTAACAAATCCTAAAACAAATTAACAAATCCCAAAACAAATTAACAAATCCCAAAACAAATTAAAAAATCCCAAAACACATTAACAAATCCTAAAACAAATTAACAAATCCTAAAACAAATTAACAAATCCCAAAACAAATTAACAAATCCCAAAACAAATTAAAAAATCCCAAAACACATTAACAAATCCCAAAACAAATTAACAAATCCCAAAACACATTAACAAATCCCAAAACAAATTAACAAATCCCAAAACAAATTAACAAATCCCAAAACAAATTAACAAATCCCAAAACACATTAACAAGTCAGACAACCCGGAAGCAGTTACCATCATCTTGGTAAACTTACCATCATCGGACGAGACACCTTTCATTCACCTGTATATCTTTAATGACAGTTGTCTTGTCCAATGATCAGTAAGTTTCCATTCACAAACTATACCAACTGCTTCCGGGTTGCCTGAATCGGTGCACAAAACACATTAACAAATCCGAAAACACATTAACAAATATCGGTACATCCCTATATAAGACCCATGAAATGTCATTTGGGTGTGCATTCAGCTCGATTCAATCTTAGTGTATTATACTCAGTTATTGCTAATAGTGGGTGCATCATAGAACAAACGCAAGCTTACACTTGAAGATTGTTTCTTGTTTTGTTATTATCTTTGCATTTTAATTACTTTTACTTATTCTAATACTGTTTGATTATTCGAAGGAGATTTTATTTGTAATTTTCTTTTCTTTTATTTTACTTTACATATATTACACACATTTATTTTTATTACATTGCTTTAAAGAAAAACAAGGCCTCCCATTGTGAGGACACTGAAAAGACAAGAAGGTCTAAGTCTGACTCCTTCATCTAAAGATTCAAGCAATAGACTAGGTAGAAGAACTTGAAGAGGATCTTTTGTTAGAAGACCGAGGGACTTCATAGGACATCTGCGTTCAATGTAACAGCAACTCTAATAGTTGATCTTGTGTTTTCAAAACTAACCTGTGTAATCTAGGACACATTGCTTAGTGGGATTGCATAAGGGTTTCCTACTGTACGCAATCCGAAAACAAGTGTCACTAAGGGACTCGTACGTCAGTATTAATTACTTCAGTTTGCCGCTGCGCTAACTTTGCTGTATAACCTTGTATACAGTGACATAAGACTTGGCACTGTGATGGCTCTCTAGCCCATGGAAAGGCAAACCTGTTCTTAAAAGGCTCGTCAGTGGAACCAACGTCAAACCAGCACTCTGAACCAGCGCCTGGTTCTTTCTGGTGGAAATGAGGCAGTAGTTAAAGATAATTCATTTTAATTACTTCTTATTTATTTGAACTCTTAAATGCTATTTTTCTTTTGCTTATATAAATAGTCTTATGTTGGTTTCAGTCATCAAAGGAGGAATTATTCACATTAAACTTGGAAGCACATGGTATGGGTCCAATGGACCAATGTTAAGTATATATGTATCTTATTCTTTAGTTTCTTATGGATGTGGATGCATGTTTTCTTGTATTTCTTATTTTCATTTTACTGTACAACTTACAGAATAATCTTTAGTTAAATTGATTTGTGTTTTTTTTTTTAATAAAAAAAAAATAATAATTTATGCCAGCTGCCTGAGAACATGTAAGAGTTAACTAGCAACTAACGTCACAGGATAAACTCACTTTAATATTTCAGAATAAACTCACTTTAATATTTCTTTATTTCATTTTTATTTAGATTCTTTAGACAGTCCCCTGAGTTGATCTAAGATTAGTCAAACCTCCTTGAACAAAACTAAATAATTAGTTTTTATCCACTACATTTAATTAACAGTAATCTCCAGTTCACAAACTAGCTCACGGTGATACACTGGGACTAAAACAAACATCTATTCATGCTACATTCAAAAAAATCAGAATCCTCAAATAATAGTCAAATGAAATTTATTGTTTTTGTAGATCAAATACAGCAGAAATAATGTTGATGAAACCCATCAACATGTGAAACAGAATGAAATCTACTCTATCATCATCAGAGGTGTGACCCGTCTGTCCGTCCAACAGCAACAGCATCCAGTCAGTTGATCAGGATTACTGACTTAAAACCTGGCACAGAAATACAAAATTTAATTACGGCAACATGGTCACAGGTGTGTGTGTGTGTGTGTGTGTGTGTGTGTATTAACTCCAATGTTATTTACTCCTATTAACCCTTTACTAGAAATACTAGTCACTTACTCAGTAAATCTGACAGAAGGAGGTCACTCATAACCCAAGCAGGAATTACTGAGGCTTACGTTTCTCCTAGCTAACTATTGGTCATTTAATTAATTATCAAACAATCATAAAGGGTGCGTTTCAATCAGCTGCTGATAGTTCAGCAGTCAGGGCAACGTTCAGGGAGACGGCCATTTTGTTTTCTGGTCTCTTTAGCTGAATGAATCCAAATCCCCACAGTCAAGCTCCAACATCCAGTAAAAAGACTACCAGAGAAAAGTGGAGCTTATTATAACAGCAAAAGTGGTAAAACATCAGGAACAAGAAGCTCTGGGTGTTTATTTTCACATGTCCTTTTGGGAATTTATTGTTCATTTCAAATGTGTAGTAAATAATTAACAAGTAATTAAACACTGATGTCTTTTAAGAACTGTAATGTTAAACAGAAGGTAATTCATTACTAATGACTTCCTGTAGTGTTACTGTACTGTAAAGTCTTATTGTATTGTTCATTAATAGTTAATAATGATCTAGAACACTATTAGAGGAAAACATCAGTAATTACTAAAGCATTAGAGTTTTGGAAATGAATTATTATTATTAATGATTTATTACTCTTCTTACTGCAGTTTTATTTCTATTCCTCACACATATTTCTGCTCCTGATCTCAGGCTTTGTTGTGGTGTTTTACATGGTGTTGTGGTGTTTTACATGGTGTTGCGGTGTTTTACATGGTGTTGTGGTGTTTTACATGGTGTTGTGGTGTTTCACATGGTGTTGTGGTGTTTCACATGGTGTTGTGGTGTTTCACATGGTGTTGTGGTGTTTTACATGGTGTTGTGGTGTTTTACATGGTGTGGTGTTTTACATGGTGTTGTGTTTTACATGGTGTTGTGGTGTTTTACATGGTGTTGTGTTTTACACAGTGTTGTGGTGTTTCACATGGCGTTGTGGTGTTTTACATGGTGTTGTGTTTTACATGGTGTTGTGTTTTACATGGTGTTGTGGTGTTTTACATGGTGTTGTGGTGTTTCACATGGTGTTGTGGTGTTTTACATGGTGTTGTGTTTTACACGGTGTTGTGGTGTTTCACATGGCGTTGTGGTGTTTTACATGGTGTTGTGTTTTACATGGTGTTGTGGTGTTTCACATGGTGTTGTGGTGTTTTACATGGTGTTGTGGTGTTTTACATGGTGTTGTGGTGTTTCACATGGTGTTGTGGTGTTTTACATGGTGTTGTGGTGTTTCACATGGTGTTGTGGTGTTTTACATGGTGTTGTGTTTTACATGGTGTTGTGGTGTTTTACATGGTGTTGTGTTTTACATGGTGTTGTGGTGTTTTACATGGTGTTGTGGTGTTTCACATGGTGTTGTGGTGTTTTAAATGGTGTTGTGTTTTACATGGTGTTGTGGTGTTTCACATGGCGTTGTGGTGTTTTACATGGTGTTGTGGTGTTTCACATGGTGTTGTGGTGTTTCACATAGTGTTGTGGTGTTTTACATGGTGTTGTGGTGTTTTACATGATGTTGTGGTGTTTTACATGGTGTTGTGGTGTTTTACATAGTGTTGTGGTGTTTTACATGGTGTTGTGGTGTTTCACATGGTGTTGTGGTGTTTCACATAGTGTTGTGGTGTTTTACATGGTGTTGTGGTGTTTTACATGGTGTTGTTGTGTTTTACATGGTGTTGTGGTGTTTTACGTGGTGTTGTGGTGTTTCACATGGTGTTGTGGTGTTTTACATGGTGTTGTGGTGTTTTACATGGTGTTGTGGTGTTTTACATGGTGTTGTGTTGTTTCTTGTCGACTAATAAATGACACTCATTCCCTGACGCTTTGTTCCTGCATAGTAGCAGTATTACAGTATTATATATTAGCTGCGTGCTGCATAATGACCCCACTGTGTATGAGTCTATGTACAAGACAGCAATAAAATCTACTAGACATGTTTCTAGGAGTTAAAATGAGTAATCATACTTACAAGATTGTTAAGATCAACACTTCTGCGAAGAAATATAAAAATGAAGCCCACATTAGTAATACTTATACACGTAATAATTACATGCACATGTATTTAGTACCTCATAACAGCTCATTAAAGATGAATAGATAGACATTACACAAGGCATTTTGTACAGTATAACAAATGCAGTATTACCTTCAGCCCAAGAATCTCCATGGCAAAATGAATGCAGTTGGAGTTCAAAATATTATACATGCGTTTTTCCTTCATTTGTTTTCTAACATTTACTTTAAATGTTTGTACATCGATTCCATCATTCTTCCTGCGAATTGCAAATTTTTCTCCTCTAGAAAATTCTTCCACAGCCACAATTTCTATATGACCTGGACTGGAACTGGAAGAGAGTGTAAATGAACTACTTGAGCTGTGCCCACTCTCATTTGGACTCTCATCTGTAATGAGGAAATAGAAAAATCCCAATAAACACAGTGCATAATATTAATTATACTATTCTAGCTAATGGCATCACTCTGATATAAAAACTGATAGTTTTATTGAATTAGTTATTGAACTAGTTATTAATTTTATTGTGAGTTTCTGTATGTTATTTAAGTATAAAAAATATATATATTTTACTCATTATGAAATGAACAATCAGATCTTCATCATAGCACACGCCAGCATGATAGAGGCCTTTGAATCTTGATTGCACGGTAAAGAGATCTCCAATCTCAGAATTTCCATTGTAGTCTTCATCAAAGTGTTTGACAACACTAAAGCCCTTTAGATCATATCCCAGGGCGATCATGTAGCTGTCCCATGATGATTGCTACAGAAAAAAAAACACTATAAAATACTATAAAAACATCACACATACAGTATGTTTTATAAATACTGTATGTAATACAGTTAATTAGAAGTTAATTAACACAGACACTCACCATGATCAATGCTCAACACAGTCACTGTACAATATATAAAATACACTGTTAAGTTTTCTAATCATGAAAAACTATCATCTCATTACAAAACAATCTAGAATACACAATAAAGATAACACAACAGATAAATAATCTGTAATAAAACTATGGCTAATTTTAATACATTTAAAGTATATTTGACGGATCTTACCTTTTGTTCCACTGTTGTCACTGCTGCACCTGTCAGAAAGTGAAAGGAAAACTGTTTTTAACACAAAGCTGCTGGGCACAAGACTAAATTTAGTAAAAACTTGTTTTACGTAAAGAAGCATTGTAAGCCAATAAACAGCTTGTTCAAACTTCCTGATAAACAAGTTTCAACTTAAGCCGGAATGCCTATGAAGACTGCACCCTGTCACAAAGAAAAAAGGTCTTTAAAACCTTCATAAAACAAAGGTGGATTAAGGCTTTTCTGTGGTTGGGTCTCAACTTTCATCTTATCAAAGAAGATCTTATTACAGATGCAGTGCAGGAACTTCCTGTGAAACAGGTATTTCAAATTAGCAAAAGCTCACAAGACTGAATGTGAAAGCAGTTTTGCTTTTAATTTACAGTAAAACGCCCTGACAAACAAAACCAAAAGGTGAGTCAGGAGATCCGACATCATGACCTTAACACTGCCTCAGAATCTAGTCATGTACTACAAGAAATAAAATCTTATCGAATGATTGTATCTTGAATATATTCTCAAATGTCTTGTATTTCCTAATAAACCAATACGATACAAATCAAATAAAACCAAATAATCATTTCAAGCCTCAAATAGTCTTGTTCTGGTAGAAACTTTACGAAATTTTAAGCATTTATTTGTAGTAAGAGGCAAAATAATATTATCTGTCAATAAAACAAGACAAATAAAAATCCTGAAATGAGTAAATTTACTCTTTGAAAATAGTTTTAATAATCTTATCTTTAGTTAAGTTTGTAATCTTATAATAGAAAAGTCTAGATAAATCTGTAAAAATGCTTATGTTTAAGCTCCGCCCTTGAATGATTGATTGGTTTGTGGTGCTTTTGATCATTATTGAAGTTCAGACTCATGTTATGGTAATGGTTTATTGGTAATGCAAAGTAAAATACCATTAGTATTTAAAAAATATATATGTTTCTTGTGTTTTAAGGCATCATATTTGTGTTTGGTGTTCAAAATTTGCACGTCTTATTTAAAATTGAGGAACGTTTTCCTCAGAATATTTTATCTTTTGGGTCAGAAGCAGGGGCGGTTCTATACCTTTTTTAGGGTGGCTCCAGACCCCCTGTGTGTGATCTCAGCCACCCTAAAACTATAAGTATAATTTTTACTTTCAAAAATAAACAATAAAAATTACGTTAAAATGCAGGACATGTCAAAGGGAAAGAAAAGTATTTATCAGTTTGATCCAAGAGCGAATTTTATTTACTTTGCTTTTACACACGTGCGTTGTAGTCTTTCTGCGTCATCAGCTGTCTGCTTTATTTGAACGGAGAAGCACAGGAACGAACAGCGTGCATGCGCTGTCAGAGCTGTAGGCATTTAGCTATAACGTTAATCAGCAGAAAGCCGCAAAGATGGCAACCAAAAGCAGTGAAATGTCACTATTCTTATTACCAGAGTTGTAGCACAAACAAAATATTAATGCTTTTTTTAGTAGGAACGTTTATGGCAGGAACATTTGTTACCTGTTCTCTCTCTCCCTAGTCTGACACATAGAATTTATCATTAAAGCACAAAAACCACTCATAATATTTAAAATTTCCACTACACTCACTTTAATATTTCTTTATTTCTTTTTTATTTAGATTCTTTAGACAGTCCCCTGAGTTGAGCTAAGATTAGTCAAACCTCCTTGACCAAAACTAAATAATTCATTTTATCCACTACATTTAATTAACAGTAATCTCCAGTTCACAAACTAGCTCACGGTGATACACTGGGACTAAAACAAACATCTATTCATGCTACATTCAAAAATTCAGAATCAGAATCCTCAAATAATAGTCAAATGAAATTTATTGTTTTTGTAGAGCAAATACAGCAGAAATAATGTTGATGAAACCCATCAACATGTGAAACAGAATGAAATCTACTCTATCATCATCAGAGGTGTGACCCGTCTGTCCGTCCAACAGCAACAGCATCCAGTCAGTTGATCAGGATTACTGACTTAAAACCTGGCACAGAAATACAAAATTTAATTACGGCAACATAGTCACAGGTGTGTGTGTGTGTGTGTGTGTGTGTGTGTATATTAACTCTAATGTCATTTACTCCTATTAACCCTTTACTAGAAATACTAGTCACTTACTCAGTAAATCTGACAGAAGGAGGTCACTCATAACCCAAGCAGGAATTACTGAGGCTTATGTTTCTCCTAGCTAACTATTGGTTATTTAATTAATTATCAAACAATCAGGGTGTGTTTCAATCAGCTGCTGATAGTTCAGCAGTCAGGGCAACGTTCAGGGAGTCGGCCATTTTGTTTTCTGGTGTCTTTAGCTGAATGAATCCAAATCCCCACAGCCAAGCTCTAACATCCAGTAAAAAGACTTCCAGAGAAAAGTGGAGCTTATTATAACAGCAAAAGTGGGAAAACATCAGGAACAAGAAGCTCTGGGTGTTCTGGCTTTTCACATGTCCACATACTTTTGGGAATTTATTGTTCATTTCAAATGTGTAGTAAATAATTAACAAGTAATTAAATACTGATGTTTTTTAAGAACTGTAATGTTAAACAGAAGGTAATTCATTACTAATGACGTCCTGTAGTGTTACTGTACTGTAAAGTCTTATTGTATTGTTCATTAATAGTTAATAATGATCTAGAACACTATTAGAGGAAAACATCAGTAATTACTAAAGCATTAGAGTTTTGGAAATGAATTATTATTATTAATGATTTATTACTGTTCTTACTGCAGTTTTATTTCTATTCCTCACACATATTTCTGCTCCTGATCTCAGGCTTTGTTGTGGTGTTTTACATGGTGTTGTGGTGTTTTACATGGTGTTGTGGTGTTTTACATGGTGTTGTGGTGTTTTACATGGTGTTGTGGTGTTTTACATGGTGTTGTGGTGTTTCACATGGTGTTGTGGTGTTTTACATGGTGTTGTGGTGTTTTACATGGTGTTGTGGTGTTTCTTGTCGCCTGATAAATGACACTCATTCCCTGACGCTTTGTTCCTGCATAGTAGCAGTATTACAGTATTATATATTAGCTGTGTGCTGCATAATGACCCCACTGTGTATGAGTCTATGTACAAGACAGCAATAAAATCTACTAGACATGTTTCCAGGAGTTAAAAATGAGTAATCATACTTACAAGATTGTTTAAGGTCCCTTCTTTGCCTGTGAAGAAACATGAACATGAAGACATTAGTAATACTTATACTCGTAATAATTCTATGCACATGTATTTAGTACCTAATAACAGCTCATTAAAGAGAAATAGATAGACATTACATGAGGTATTTGTACAGTATAACAAATGCAGTATTACCGTCAGCCCAAGACAGTCCATGGCAAAATGAATGCAGTTGTAGATAAAAGACTATACTTTGGTTTTTCCTTCATTAGTTTTCTAACATTTGATTTAATTGCTTCTACATCAATTCCATCTTTCTTCCTGTAAATTGCAAATTTTTGTCCTCCAGAAAACTCTTCCAAAAGCACAATTTGTATAAGACCTGGACTGGGACTGGAAGAGTTAGAAGTACATAAGCCGTGCCTGATTGAAGATCCAGAAAAACCTAATGAGCCATGCCCCCTCTCATTTCCACTGTGATCTGTAATGAGGAAATAGAAAAATCCCAATAAACACAGTGCATAATATTAAAATACTATTCTAGCTAATTGCCTCACTCTTTTATTGAATATTGTGAGTTTCTGTATGTCATTATAACATAAAAAAATATGTTTTACCCATTGTGAAATGAGCAATCATCTCTTCATCATAGCACACGCCAGCATGATAGACTCCAATATCTGATTGCACGGTAAAGAGATCTCCAATCTCAGAATTTCCATTGTAGTCATCATGATAGTGTTTGACAACACTAAAGCCCTTTGGATCATATCCCAGTCCGATCATGTAGTTGTCCCATGTTGATGCCTGCAGAAAAAAAACCCACTATAAAATACAAACAAAACATCACACATAAAGTACGTTTTATAAATACTGTATGTAATACAGTTAATTAGAAGTTCATTAACACAGACACTCACCATGATCAATGCTCAACACAGTCACTGTACAATATATAAAATACACTGTTAAGTTTTCTAATCATAAAAACTATCATCTCATTACAAAACATTCTAGAATCCACAATAAAGATAACACAACAGATAAATAATCTGTAATAAAACTATAACTAATTTTAATACATTTAAAGTATATTTGACGAATCTTACCTTTTGTTCCACTGTTGTCACTGCTGCACCTGTCAGAAAGTGAAAGGAAAACTGTTTTTAACACAAAGCTGCTGGGCACAAGACTAAATTTAGTAAAAACTTGTTTTACGTAAAGAAGCATTGTAAGCTAATAAACAGCTTGTTCAAACTTCCTGATAAACAAGTTTCAACTTAAGCCGGAATGCCTATGAAGACTGCACCCTGTCACAAAGAAAAAAGGTCTTTAAAACCTTCATAAAACAAAGGTGGATTAAGGCTTTTCTGTGGTTGGGTCTCAACTTTCATCTTATCAAAGAAGATCTTATTACAGATGCAGTGCAGGAACTTCCTGTGAAACAGGTATTTCAAATTAGCAAAAGCTCACAAGACTGAATGTGAAAGCAGTTTTGCTTTTAATTTACAGTAAAACGCCCTGACAAACAAAACCAAAAGGTGAGTCAGGAGATCCGACATCATGACCTTAACACTGCCTCAGAATCTAGTCCTGTACCTCAAGAAATAAAATCTTATCGAATGATTGTATCTTGAATATATTCTCAAATGTCTTGTATTTCCTAATAAACCAATACGATACAAATCAAATAAAACCAAATAATCATTTCAAGCCTCAAATAGTCTTGTTCTGGTAGAAACTTTACGAAATTTTAAGCATTTATTTGTAGTAAGAGGCAAAATAATATTATCTGTCAATAAAACAAGACAAATAAAAATCCTGAAATGAGTAAATTTACTCTTTGAAAATAGTTTTAATAATCTTATCTTTAGTTAAGTTTGTAATCTTATAATTCTAGATAAATCTGTAAAAATGCTTATGTTTAAGCTCCGCCCTTGAATGATTGATTGGTTTGTGGTGCTTTTGATCATTATTGAAGTTCAGACTCATGCTATGGTAATGGTTTATTGGTAATGCAAAGTAAAATACCATTAGTATTTAAAAAAAATATATATGTTTCTTGTGTTTTCATTGATTCATTCATTCATCTTCTACCGCTTATCCGAACTACCTCAGGTCACGGGGAGCCTGTGCCTATCTCAGGTGTCATCGGGCATCAAGGCAGGATACACCCTGGACGGAGTGCCAACCCATCGCAGGGCTGTTTCTTGTGTTTTAAGTCATCATATTAGTGTTTGGTGTTCAAAATTTGCACGTCTTATTTAAAATTGAGGAAAGTTTTCCTCAGAATATTTTATCTTTTGGGTCAGAAGCAGGGGCGGTTCTATACCTTTTTTAGGGTGGCTCCAGCCCCCCTGTCTGTGATCTCAGCCACCCTAAAACTATAAGTATAATTTTTACTTTCAAAAATAAACAATAAAAATTAGGTTAAAATGCAGGACATGTCGATGGGAAAGAAAATTATTTATGTTTGATCCAAGAGCAATTTATTTTACTTTGCTTTTACGCACGTGCGTTGTAGTCTTTCAAAAGTGCGTCATCAGCTGTCTGCTTTATTTGAACGAAGAAGCTCTGGAACGCGCAGCGTGCACGTCAGTCAGAGCTGGAGGCGTTTAGCTATAACGTTAATCGGCGGAAAGCCGCAAAGACGGCAACCAAAAGCAGTGAAATGTCACTATTCTTATTACCAGAGTTGTAGCACAAACAAAATATTAATGCTTTTTTTTAGTAGGAACGTTTATGGCAGGAACATTTGTTACCTGTTCTCTCTCTCCCTAGTCTGACACACAGAATTTATCATTAAAGCACAAAAACCACTCATAATATTTAAAATTTCCACTACACTCACTTTAATATTTCTTTATTTCTTTTTTATTTAGATTCTTTAGACAGTCCCCTGAGTTGAGCTAAGATTAGACAAACCTCTTTGACCAAAACTAAATAATTCATTTTTATCCAGTACATTTAATTAACAGTAATCTCCAGTTCACAAACTAGCTCACGGTGATACACTGGGACTAAAACAAACATCTATTCATGCTACATTCAAAAAATTAGAATCAGAATCCTCAAATAATAGTCAAATGAAATTTATTGTTTTTGTAGAGCAAATACAGCAGAAATAATGTTGATGAAACCCATCAACATGTGAAACAGAATGAAATCTACTCCATCGTTGTCAGAGGTGTGACCCGTCTGTCCGTCCAACAGCAACAGCATCCAGTCAGTTAATCAGGATTACTGACTTAAAACCTGGCACAGAAATACAAAATTTAATTACGGCAACATAGTCACAGGTGTGTGTGTGTGTGTGTGTGTGTGTGTGTGTGTGTGTATTAACTCCAATGTTATTTACTCCTATTAACCCTTTATTAGAAATGCTAGTCACTTACTCAGTATATCTGACAGAAGGAGATCACTCATAACCCAAGCAGGAATTACTGAGGCTTACGTTTCTCCTAGCTAACTATTGGTCATTTAATTAATTATCAAACGATCATAAAGGGTGTGTTTCACCAGTTCAGCAGTCAGGGCATCGTTTAGGGAGTCGACCATTTTGTTTTCTGGTATCTTTAGCTGAATGAATCCAAATCCCCACAGCCAAGCTCTAACATCCAGTAAAAAGACTTCCAGAGAAAAGTGGAGCTTATTATAACAGCAAAAGGGGAAAACATCATGAACAAGAAGCTCTGGGTGTTCTGGCTTTTCACATGTCCACATACTTTTGGGAATTTATTGTTCATTTCAAATGTGTAGTAAATAATTAACAAGTAATTAAATACTGATGTTTTTTAAGAACTGTAATGTTAAACAGAAGGTAATTCATTACTAATGACGTCCTGTAGTGTTACTGTACTGTAAAGTCTTATTGTATTGTTCATTAATAGTTAATAATGATCTAGAACACTATTAGAGGAAAACATCACTAATTACTAAAGCATTAGAGTTTTGGAAATGAATTATTATTATTATTATTATTATTATTATTATTATTATTATTATTAATGATTTATTACTCTTCTTATTGCAGTTTTATTTCTATTTCTCACACATATTTCTGCTCCTGATCTCAGGCTTTGTTGTGGTGTTTCACATGGTGTTGTGGTGTTTCACATGATGTTGTGGTGTTTTACATGGTGTTGTGGTGTTTCACATGGTGTTGTGGTGTTTCACATGGTGTTGTGGTGTTTCACATGGTGTTGTGGTGTTTCACATGGTGTTGTGGTGTATTACATAGTGTTGTGGTGTTTTACATGGTGTTGTGGTGTTTTACATGGTGTTGTGGTGTATTACATAGTGTTGTGGTGTTTTACATGGTGTTGTGGTGTTTTACATGGTGTTGTGGTGTTTTACATGGTGTTGTGGTGTTTTACATGGTGTTGTGGTGTTTCTTGTCAACTGATAAATGACACTCATTCCCTGATGCTTCGTTCCTGCATAGTAGCAGTATTACAGTATTCTATATTAGTTGTGTGCTGCATAATGACCCCACTGTGTATGAGTCTATGTACAAGACAGCAATAAAATCTACTAGACATGTTTCCAGGAGTTAAAATGAGTAATCATACTTACAAGATTGTTTAAGATCACCACCTCTGCGAAGAAATATAAATATGAAGCCCACATTAGTAATACTTATACACGTAATAATTACATGCACATGTATTTAGTACCTCATAACAGCTCATTAAAGATGAATAGATAGACATTACACAAGGCATTTTGTAAAGTATAACAAATGCAGTATTACCTTCACCCCAAGAATCTCCATGGCAAAATGAATGCAGTTGTAGTTTAAAAGATCATACTCTGGTTCTTCCTTCATTCGTTTTCTAACATTTGCTTTAAATGTTTTTACATCGAGTCCATATTTCTTCCTGTAAATTGCAAATTTTTGTCCTCCAGAAAACTCTTCCACAAGCGCAAATTCTATAAGACCTGGACTGGAATCGGAACTGGAAGAGAAACTAAATGATGCAAATGAGCCGAGTCCCCTCTCATATTGATTCTTTTCTGTAATGAGGAAATAGAAAAATCCCAATAAACACAGAGCATAATATTAATTATACTATTCCAGCTAATGGCATCACTCTGATATAAAAACTGATAGTTTTATTGAGTCAGTTAGATTGTGAGTTTTTGTATGTTATTGTAGTATAAAAAAATATGTTTTACTCATGAAATGAACAATCAGATCTTCATCATAGCACACGCCAGCATGATAGATGCCTTTGAATCTTGATTGCACGGTAAAGAGATCTCCAATCTCAGAATTTCCATTGTAGTCATCATCAAAGTGTTTGACAACACTAAAGCCCTTTGGATCAAATCCCAGTCTTGTAATCAAGTTGTCCCATGATGATTGCTACAGAAAAAAACACCATAAAACACAAACAAAACATCACACAAAGTACAGTGATACCTCGAGATACGAGTGCTTTGACATACAAATTTTTTGAGATACGAGCTGTGACTCGACCAAATTTGTGGCTTGAGATACGAGCAAATTTTTGAGATACGAGCATCCGAGCCGCCGCCGCCGAAACAAAGATCCCCAACAACCACGTGTGCTCTGTTTCCCCTTGCCTCAGCTTCCCGCGTCTCACTCGGTTATAGCCGCCTTTCCACTGCACACGTCAAACGACAGCCGATAAACAGGGAGTCATTCATTTCCTATGGAGAGTCGCAAAGGCGCTGCGTGAGTGTCAGGCCCCCGGATCCGGTGGAAAGGAGACAGACCAGTCGGCAGGATAGCTTCAAATGATAGGGGGAAACAAACAGACATCCACACGACACAAGGGAAACAAACAGACATCCACACGACACGGGGAACTAACGTAACTTAATCTAACTTAAATACACTAATGAATCCGCCCTGCCATCGGCAACGCGGCTCACATAAATACACACACACAGTCAATCACAGGATGGGAAACAGGTGAGGAGACAGGGAGGAGCGGACGAAGGCGTGGCAGACACGTGACAATAATAAAAACATTCGCACGTGTGCAAAGGTCCGCGCTGATCCCTGACAGAACCCCCCCTTAAGGCGCGGCTCCCGAAGCGCCAAAACCCGACAAGGTCCAGGAGGAGGGGCGAGGCCCACGGTGATTGGCAGGTGAGGGGATCAAGGACGACGGCGAGGCCAGTGGGGGGAGCAAGGACCACGGCGAGGTAGGCGAGGGGAGCCAAGGCACACGGCGAGGTAGGTGGGGGGAGCAGTGCACACGGCGGCGCAGCCAAAGAGGTCCGAGCGACGTCCAAAGCCGAGCTGAAGGGCCGAAGCGACGTCCGCATCCGAGCTGAAGGGCCGAGCGAAGTCCACAGCCGAGCTGTAGGGCCGAGTGACGTCCACCGCCGAACTGAGGTGCCGAGCAACATCCCCCGATGCACCGCGGCCAAACCCCCGCCTCGGCGACCTGAGAAAAGGGGCGGGAGGGCGGGAAGGATCCTCCGCCTAAGGCCCGCAGCATCCCCCGCGGAAAGAGTGAAGCGACGTCCTCCTCGGGATCTGTACCGGAAATGGAGTGGCGTCCTTCACCGGAAACGTGCGGGGCGATGCCGCAGGGCACCAAAAAAAAGGGGGGCCAACCAGGATGACGACATCCTCCGCGAACGTGGTGAGGATGTCACTGGACTCAGGCCCGGAAGGACTGACGGAACAGTACAGGGGGGAAGGATCCTCCGCCTCGGACCTGCAGCACCCCCCGCGGAAAAAGTGAAGCGACGTCCTCCTTGGGATCTGTACCGGAAACGGAGCGGCGTCCTTCACCGGAACATGCGGGGCGATGCCGCAGGGCGCCAAACAAAAAAAAAAAGGGGGGCCAACCAGGATGACGACATCCTCCACGAACGTGGTGAGGCGACGTCCTCCTCGGGAATGACCGGAAACGGAGCGGCGTCCCTCACCGGAGAAATGCGGAGCGATGTCACTGGACTCAGGCCCGGAAGGACTGACGGAACAGTCCAGGGGGAAGTGAAGCGACGTCCTCCTCGGGAGAAAAAAAAAGGAAGAAAAAGAAAAAAAAAAAGGCCGGTCCGAGCTGGAAGCTATCCTGCTGGGTCTGCTGGGTCTTACTGCGGATTCATTCTGTCAGGCCCCCGGATCCGGTGGAAAGGAGACAGACCCATCGGCAGGATAGCTTCAAATGATAGGGGTTTAATACACAAGGGAAACAAACAGACATCCACACGACACGGGGAACTAACGTAACTTAATCTAACTTAAATACACTAATGAATCCGCCCTGCCATCGGCAACGCGGCTCACATAAATACACACACACAGTCAATCACAGGATGGGAAACAGGTGAGGAGACAGGGAGGAGCGGACGAAGGCGTGGCAGACACGTGACAATAATAAAAACATTCGCACGTGTCCAAAGGTCCGCGCTGATCCCTGACAGTGAGGCATCGACCATCTGCGGATTCGTAATTTTCGGATCCGTCTTGAGCGTTGGATCCGTTAAAAAATCTGAACTTGTGCGACTACACCGCATCTGATATGCAGACCGGACAGGTTTTTATTAAAACGACCGGCAGATGTTAGTGAGGAAAGAGTGACAAAAAAGGCAAAAACAAGTGAAGAGAAAAGCGATGAAGAAAATTGAGCAAAATTAATGTAAAGAAAACAGTTCAGTTAAGTTAAGAGAATTTCAGTTCTGTCAGGACCACTTTGTCAAAAGAGAATTTATTAGATGATACGCATACAGTTAGTGTTGGCGGTATGGTTCTGTTCTGGGCAAGAATCCATGCGCCCGTCCATGCGCATGCGTGGTCAGAGCATGGAGAGCAGCAACTAGAAAATAGAATAAACCCCCCGTTTAACAGAACCACTAATCATGCATAGTATTAGATATGCTTGCTTACGCGTTTTTGGAAAGTAATAAATGAATGAATGGATAAATAAATAATTAAATAATTAGAGAGAGAGGGAGAGAGAGAGAAAAATATGTGGAGATTTATGATGTAAACTGGTACAACGAACACGGGTTCCGGCATGGTGGAGTCGGGGTTGGAGGAGGGAGTTTAAATCGCAGCAGCAGCGAAACGCTAGCGCGGCTCTATGAAAGGGAATTTAAATGGTCGGGTAATATGGACGTCGTAACCGGATTGGTGCGCGTCGTGGACAGCTGATTAACAGCTGATGCACGCTTGACGACGTGGCCTGCCAGAACTGACGCGATGCTTGATTTAAGTTCGTTCATTTTAGTGAAGTTTAGTTAAGTTCCATTTAAGTGTAAAGTAGCATTAAGAGTGTACACTAGAGTGTACAGTAGAGTGTACAGTAGCGAGTAAGTGAACGAAAGTGAAAGTGTACGTACGAGACAAAATTCCTCCTGTTTACTCCTCCCTCAACCTCCTTGCGCATCTTCCGTAAAGTAAAACCAGTTTTTTTTTTTTTTAACATTCTCTTTTATTACTGTATGTTTTTATCCAATATTTGTCATTTATAAATAAAGGTACTGAACATTTTTCATATTCAAAACACATGGAGTGGAATTTTGCGAGCTGGAACGGATTACTGGGATTTCAATTAATTTAAATGGGGAAAATTGTTTTGAGATACGAGCAAAGTCACGGAACGAATTAAACTCGTATCTCGAGGTATTACTGCATACTGTATAAACACTGTACAGTATGTAATACAGTTAATTAGAAGTTAATGAATACAGACACTCACCATGATCAATGCTCGACACAGTCACTGTACAATATATAAAATACACTGTTAAGTTTTCTAATCATGAAAAACTATCATCTCATTACAAAACAATCTAGAATACACAATAAAGATAACACAACAGATAAATAATCTGTAATAAAACTATGGCTAATTTGAACAGATTTAAAGTATAGGTTTCACCCTTGTCACTTCTGTATCGGTCTGAATGTGACAGATGTGACAAATGGCTACAAGTCTATATATAGTAGTGCCTTGGTCTACTTAAAGAAACAGTGCAGCAAATTAGCAGCATGTTGGGATGTTTTATCCTAAAGTGGACTGTCTATTAAACCTTACTAATGCATGGATTTTTACAACCTGTACGTAGATCTTGCAACTAATTTCTTCTACTAGTCTCTGATTGTCACACAAAACAAAGGCTGATCGAGGTTTTTTCTGATGAGTTTTGTGACCAGTGGTGTAGGGTGACACTGCACAGATGGAGCACATGTTGTCATCGCAGCGGAAGGTTTAAGAGAGATGAAGCTAGATGCTACTGATTTTGAGATTTTGTTCTAAATAAATTGTTTAATGAAAACAATTGTTTTATTTTATGAATCAAATTCCTTGTTTATCTTGGTGAGTTCATATTTTGAGTTTGATTACACTTTAATTATACTGTTTGAATGACGTGTCATCGACCGTGCAGCGTAACTGTGGGTTCACATGTGCCCCTTTTCCACCAAGGCAGTTTGAGTGCTGGTTCGGCGCCTAATTGAAAATCAGTTCTTTCTTTTTCGACACCCAAAGCACCGACTCTGAACCAGGAAAAGTGGTTCTTAAGTAGCACCAAAACATTGCTGGTCTAGAACCGCTTGCATCAGGGGCTGTGGGCGGGGCTACTGTGGCCAACAAGACAAAAAGAGAACGTCCTTAGCGCCATTTTTATATCATTTTAAATCAGGATTCACTGCGTTTGGATGCCAATGTAGGTTCGAAAGCCATGAGCATTAAAAGTAAAGCAACAATCGCCATTGTTGATGTTGTGTTTTTGTTTGCCGCTGCTGCCGCTGCTGCCGATGCTGCTGTATTATGTTGTATACAGTGAGGTAAGACTTGACACTGTGATGGCTCTCTAGCCCATGGAAAGGCAAACAGGTTCTTAAAAGGCTCGCCAGTGGAACCAACTTCGAACCAGCGGTTCTTTCTGGTGGACATGAGGCAGACAACTTAGCCCCACTCTCTGCAAAAGTTCACAAGACTGAACATTTATCTTTGTTAAGATTGATTATATTTGTTAAGATTGTAATCTTATTATAGGAAATACAAGATAAGTCTGTCCTGGAATGACTGATTGGTTTGTGGTGGCCAAATTGTTTACAAAATTACCAAGTTTGGTAATACAATGTAAAGTCATGTTAAATTAATACCAGTAAACATGTATATTAAGGAAATATGTGATGTATTGCATCATATTTGTGTTTGTTGTTCAAAATTTTCATGCCTTGGCTAAAATGGAGGAAGGTTTTTCTCAGAAAGTGTCATTTTATTAACTATTTATTTATCTATTTATTTATTTTTCAGCTCTCATTCATGCGCGATCAAACAGCATATTTGGTTTGTTGATTTTCATCTGATTTGTATATAATGGCTTTGGTGAACTGCACAGTTAAAAGCGTTCGTTCCCTTGGTGGATTCTGGATCTTCAGGCCTCTGCAGTGATCTGGCAGTCGTTTGAACACGCTGTGAAAGCTGCTGCTTTACTCTGACAAGAATGGCATTGCAATGGGATTTATTTATAACTGTTGGAGGATGAGGTAGAGATGGCTGTGAGGGGGAGAACAGACACAGCCAAAGAGCTTTACCAATAGCGTTAGAACAGCTTCAGGTCTAAACATGTCAGAAATGGCTACGAGAACACCTCCACAGAGCTCGATGCCCACGACTTCCCTATCAACAGATATCTGACTGAAACAAGTGACTGCCCCATGAGTCACTGACACCCCATGATATAAAACTGGATGCTTTTCCAACAGGAGGTGGGCAGACAAAGCTGTCCAGGCAATTGTTTATATTATTGATGCTATTAGATTCAATTGTAATCTTGACATGCAAACAGATATCCAGAATGCTTACTGAAGTAGTCGTCGTCGTCCCCCACCCCCCACGCTGTGGTTAAAGCCATTAAAGCAACTACTATCCAAACAGGATCATGTTATATGTGGGATAATGAGGTTTTCTCAGTGTGTCACCTTTTAATCTTCACACTATAATCTTCAGAATTTAATCTTGACAGGTGAGGTTCATAATCACACTTGATCTATATCTGTATTTAATGAGAATGTCCTTGCAATGCTCTGTGCTTTACGTAAATTTTGCGAGCAGTTGTTTTGAAAATCACTTGGTTTGGTTTCCTTCTACTTCTGCTTGAATTGATTCCCAGGTAAATATCCAGTTCTTGCGATGATTCATCGGTTCTGTTGACGTACTCTGGTACTGGTTAATAATGACATTGTTGTATATAAACCTATCACCGTCTAAATGACATGTTTGTTAGACTGAGGAGTAATTTTAGCTGGAAACTGATCCCACCCCGGTGCAGCAGTTACAGAAGGTCATTTGGTCATTTGATCCCTCATGTACAGAGTCACCTTGGACCATTTTAGATTTAGTGAACATTTTAGTGAACAAAATAGCCACTTCATTTCATTACAACCTGTATTAAATGCCAGATATAAGCTGCATCTTATTATATATCTTCTTACATTTTGTGTATTTGTAAATAAATATATTTTTGTGCATATTTTGTAGTTTTGTACGGTGTATATTTTCGTATCTACCTGTATCTACTGTATCCGCTTTATTTCTGCGTATTAGCCATACAATAGTAAGGATAATACAACCATCCAGTTTTGTATTATCAAAGCCTTTGACCTACCTACCTACCTTTCCATCTACAGTATCTGTCTATCTTATACGTATAAGAGTTTCCCCCCACTGCTCGAATTATTGTACATTAACCCGTCAATATTTTTGCATGCTCCTCCATCAAATTCAAGCATATTTCCACATGCACATGGCTTAAATTGCGAGCTTAGGATTGTACTCCAGTTTCATACATTAGGACCACATGAAATGCAAAAGAATTATGCCATAAAAAGGGGTGCAAACAGATAAATACAACTGGCCCTATGTCTTAGTCAAGCAGTGAACCTCATCCCTCAGGGCTTGAAGAGATGTTAACAGCTATGGAGAGCATGTTCATCATGTTCAAATCCCTTCTCCCCCATGACTTCTGACAATATCTTTTGCCAAGTCACATTATCATGAATTTATTATAAGAAAGTAAAAATGATAAGCAGCCCCAAACCAAAATAATTCTGGAATCACGGCACTGTCAAGGCCTTTGACCACAAATCACTTTCTGGCCCCAGGTTCCTCTCAGTACACTGTGGTATCAGCTGCAGAAATGCCTAAATCAGCCTTTTCTGCTGTGTGGTCTGTATTTCTGATATCAGTCTGATCCACTCATGGTTTCAGAAAATTGGGACCTGAAAAAATAAAATTTGAGTCTCTAGCACTGAATTATAGCACACAAATGCTTGGAAAAGTGACTGAAATCAGAGTTTCTGTTAGTCGGTCTGGGAAGTATTACGCAAAAGTGGTATTTATTATAGGAGTTCGGAACACCATAAGGTCCTTGCAAGGTCAGGTGCACAACAATAAAGAGTGATAAGTCAACATTAAAGAGCGATGGGATGTGGTAGCCTAGTGGTTAAGGTGTTGGGCTACCAATCGGACGGTTGTGAGTTCGATTCCTACTGTACGTCCACCAAGCTGCCACTGCTGGGCCCTTGAGTAAGGCCCTTAGCCCTCAATTACTCAACTGTATAAAAATGAGATAGAATGAAAATCGCTCTGGATAAGAGTGTCTGCTAAATGCTGTAAAAAATAAGCTCTATTCTGAATCTGAGGAAAAAGGTGATGGTCATAAGCAGGAAGTGTACAAGAAACAATGCACAGTGAACATGGGGAAACTCATGGGGTTTGGATATGGATAATACCTTATATAAAGTGTTTGCAGAAAGTAAAAGGAACAGCAGGGTAAAAACCGAAAAAAGGAGCATAAAACAGGTCAAGATGATGAGACATACAGTAGAGAACCGAAAGAAAAGCACTCAAGTGAACTCAAGGCCTAACAAAAATATTCGCTGTCATATTGAAAAAAAATGTTTCACACAATTAAAACACAGGTATGGATTTAAAATTGAGATGTTTTTAGAAGCTTTAGGATTTTGTGATGGTGGTCATCAAAGGGGACAAATTAAGTAAATATCATGTCATCTGACAAGATTTTCTACAATCAACAGCTTTTCCATTCAAGGTGAATTCTCAGCTCACACCCAGTTATGCCAGAATCCAAGATAAAGCAAAGATAAAGGTAAAAATCAATCCCAGAAACCTGACCTAGATAAGGCACTTTATAAAGATGAATGAATATTGTTAGAATCGGGATGCATTTTAATTTAAAGAAAATTAGCAATGGAACATTTAACACACTTGTTGACCACTTTGGCTCTCTGCGGCCCAATTTCATGGCTCATCCAGTGAGTCGTAATTACAGCATGCACAAAGACTTTGCCTGGTTGTGAAATACAAACAGAGTGGAAAGTAATTAGAAACGTTCGCATAAATAACCCTGCAAATTGCTCCCTTCCTTTTAGACTTTTTTGTTGTGTTTTCCTTTCTTGTGGTAACCTGAAAGGGATTTCTTGGCAATTTAACAACCCCTTTCAGATCAGCACATCACATTTTTTATTCTTCTGTCTGTGTTTTTCAGTATTATAAGTTACTACAAAAGCATAACCTAACCCAAGAGGAAGCAAATAAGACATAAATGCTGACTGAAAAGATCGAGATCGAGCAAAAATGGGTCTAGACAAAAGCCATTGATGCTTGACTGAAAGAATTGTCTAACGGTACCAGGCCATAAATGTAGGCGTTAATGTATTATTTCAGCATTTTTTAACCATGTGATTCTTGCAGATGGAGATTGCAAACACTTTTGAAACTTATCAAGAAGAATTCAGCCCAAGAAATTGGAAGAAAGAACAGCCGATCGGCACCAACTTCAAGCGGGAGCCTCAGGCGCTGCCTCTCAATTTTTTTCAGGGATTTTTGGAAAAAAAACAGCCTGGTCTTTGGATTGATAAATAGAATGCTTGAAGTCAAGCGAGGAGTAAGTAGATTTCGATTCATACACCATACAGTATACCCATCACCCTGGATCAGTCTAAAATGTGCAAGTTTAGAAACACTGCTACTGTAATTCAGCCATGTTTGTTTTCTGCCACAGTGGCAACAAACAGCGATCTCTCACTCTTTTTTCACCCCCTCTTGATTTTCTGCCCACTCAGCGGATGAGAGCAACTGACAGGCACAGGAGCAGATGGGGATTGACGGGGATTCTAGGAAAAGAGCTAATTGGGGGAGATTGGGGAGAACTTTGCAACACTAGCTCTAACAGTGGGGGCAATCGGCAGCAAATAACTACCTTCCCTTCCTAATCATGGTGGTGCTCTGCTCATTTTTATGCTGAAATTTTAGGAAGCTCTGGCCTGATTATTATATCCACACATTATCGTATTGTCTGGTGTAGACATCCAAAGAATCGCTAATAAAATACTACTCCCTGCAGGGGAATGAAGAGAGAGTGCAGACAGCTGCTTGCTTGAATATGACTTAACATAAAACAAATGTCCCTCAGCAGGCCAAGATTTCACAGTCACCTTGAATGGATATAAAAAGGCTCCTTAAATATTCACTGAAAAACAGGCCTCAAGAAGAATAACCTCTGGACCAGGTTGACCGAATCCGGACATTAATCAGACCTGGCCGATGACACGCTGGGTAACACATCATCAACATCGGTCTTGTGTTCATCTTGCAGATGGTTGGAGAATGGAAGTATGGAACACCTGAGGATCCACAGAGGGTTTGAAAGGCTGGAGCAGTCTGCCATGGCCAGTCAACAGATTGGGCTGGAAACAAAAGAGACTATCAACTGCCAGACATGATTTATTCCTTACTTATAGCAGACACAGTTAGCTGATAAACTCTTCAGACAAGTGCACTACAAGCCAGAAAAACCAGAGTACGAGGTGAAACAATGGTATACAAATAGATCTGCTCATTATCATGTGTAGCCTAAGAGTCACGAAGCGCTGAAAAAAGCCAAACAGGTTGGATGTGACTCTATGTTGACACATTAGCTAATATGGACCTTAATTAAACTGTCAACATGGTACAATACACAGCATGCGGAGCAACGTGCGCACTATCGATGGTATACATTTGTAGAAGATTCTAATTGCAAAACCCAAGGAAACATGAGAAACGTCTCAGTGTTTGTCACACACACTTACGGAGATAATAACCTCAGAAATGAAAATACCTGCAAACTCTAACCATTCACTGCAACACGTGAATGAATGTCTGAAAAGAATGAAACAAAGGTCACACAACATTAGGAGGAGGAGGAGGAGGAGGAAGAGTGCAGATTACAACTTGATTCCCCTTGTTCGATTAGTTGCTAGGCAATCAAGAGCTGTGACCTTGAATATGGAAAGCGGAGATGCGACAGGAAGATAAAATTAGATGGATGGATAGATGGAAAGATGGATGAACGGATATGTGGATATTAAGAAAGGAATTAGGAAAATGGTACGGAGAGAGCGGATTAGATAGAGAGTAAGCAAACAAAGGAAGGAAGCCGAGAGCCAGAGGAAGAACTCACCAAACTTTGGCTGTCAAAATGAATCCGTGTTACCATGGCAACTGAAGCAGGAAGACCAAACTAATGAGACGAATAATGTGAGAATTGCCAGCCAGCACCAAGGCCTTAAATATGGACTCTAAGGTGTAATTTCATCATTTTCCTTTCCTACCTAGAGGACCTTCAGTTTCATCATTCTCCACTTGTGTCATACTGACCTGATCACCCTCAGTTGTGTTAAACACATTTATTTATAGGCTAAGATAATATAGAATAAAATATAGAATGCTTGAGTACTTCAAGGATATAACACTAGCTGATTCTGGGCTCAAAATCAAGGCTTCCTTCCTAGTTCTTCGGAGTTTCATGTAGTTGTGTTGTTGCTTTGTTTCACTATGTTCCGTATCAGTTCTACATGGTTTGAATGACAATAAAGCCACTTGACTCGTATTGAATCGTGAATCGATTCCACTACACCATGTTGCTCATATGTTGTTCATATGTTGGCTGTTTTTTCTTTCCTGTGCTTAGTGCTAAGGACCAGTGATATTCGGTTGAGTATCAAGTCATTGCACAGGAATACCTATATTATTGCATAAGAAGAATTTTAGCCATGCAAGCCAGCAAGAGAGGTTCATCTCCACTCACCATAATAACCCTGTCCCTGTCATCATTAAAACTGAAACACAAAGTAATGTGATAAAGAAGAACAAATCACATTACTTGACATGCATAGCAGCTAGCTTCCACACCGTGGTTCAGCTGAAGTGAGATCTAGACCACCATTGTTAAGAATATAATGGATTGGTTCAAGTGAACCATAGCCCACCATTTTCAAGAGGACAGGGACTGGCTCCCTTGACCACTCGAAAACAGCTTTCAGACACTCACCAATTGCTGTATACCCAGCACTTGGACAAGAAAGAACCAAAGAATCCTCACTCTGTTATGACTTTCGATCATAGATCTTTACATCTATTGTATGTCCCTAAACCAACAGAAGACCAGAACTAAAAGCATGGATTAGCAGCAGACCAGTCAAACACTGTAAGTGCTGGGAACAACATGAATGGCTTTGATTATGCGTGGTAGCCTAGTGGTTAAGGTTTTGGGCTACTAATCAAAAGGTCGTGAGTTCGATTCCTACATCCACCAAGCTGCCACTGCTGGGACCCTGAGCAAGGCCCTTAACCCTCAATTGCTCAGTTGTATAAAAACGAGATAAAATGTAAGTTTCTCTGGATAAGGGGCGTCTGCTAAATGCTGTAAATGTAATTATGACTTAATCTAGTTTTAGACCTGTTACAGAAATCTGATAATGTATGAAGATATTGTAATGACCTTCAGATAAAGAAAATCATACCAACCTACATACCAAAATATGTTGGTTTCTTCCCTCCAAACAATCAAAGCCCTGGCGTTTCATGACACTTAATTGACCCTAGGTGTTTCATGCGAGACTGGAATCTCTCTCTCGTGGTATTTCCATCACCTGGGATAGGGTCCGGACTTACCACTCCAATGATCATGATGAAGTGCTCACTAAAGATACTGTAAATATTTTCTATAAGAAACTGTGCACAGTGAAATGCTTTGGAGAGGTCAAAAGGCACCTTTCTATCCATAGATACCTTAAAGCTGTATAGTATGGATTTCTGAAAAAGTTAAAAATATTGGATTTATACAAATATCCCAATGTTTAATTATGCTACATACCATTATATGTGATATCACACTAACAGGGTGGCTAGCTAGCAAACTGCATAGCTAAGGGTTTGTTTCCAGTTTAGTCTTAGGCATGCTGTATCAAAGAAAAGTAAAAAGAAACTAGAGATTATTGTGTACACAAAGAACCAAGATTGAGCTGCAAAGGTCATGTAGGGACAAAACAGCACAGTGGAGCATGAGAGCGGCAGAGTTGTGGGGGAGGCAGAGGGTACAAACCAGGGAGGCCTTAAGTAGATCATTTGATTTAGGAAAGCCGCTGGGGTTGGTGGTAAAGGGGCTGTTTACTGCTCCACAGCCTTTCCACAGGAGCAGTAACCAGCCACTGCTCTGAAAAATAGGCCATCTGTAGAGCGCAACAAGCTCAAGGCAGCGACTCGAGCTAAAAAAAAAAATCACATCACACCATTTTTTTTTCTTTTATTTTGTGGTTTTGATAAAAATAAGTATGGATCACATATGCAAAACCTTAACGATTTAGCTCGGTGTCTTTGTTTGAGTTTTACTACTGATCTGATTGCCCAAAGCTGAGCAAGTTTAATTAAATTTGAGAATTAAATAATTGCCCATTTCCACACTGGAACTTTTCTCCTCAGTCAATGCCTCCACTGAATCTAATGAAAATGTAAGAACCTGTTAGAGACAATTAAACCTTTGAGAGCATTATATCTCTTTTAACAAGCTCGTCCATGGTAATTTGGAGTCACACAGGCACCCAAGATTTCGGGCGACAATGGAAATCAGGATTAATTTACCACTCATGCCCATGGTGCTGTCCTGCCACTGGGGAATGAGAGGTGCAGTCATTACTTGTAGAATGATTTCACGAGCCTGACACCAGCTGGGATTTAGGTCCGTGTTCTTTTAAATCCCGACAGGCCGAGGTGAAAGACAAGACACCACAGACGATGAAGGGGAATGTGACAGGATTTTATTATGACCTGACAAAACAACACCTGGTTGCCTTTGTGTCTGACACCGTCACTCTTCCCAAACATATTTCACCTCAAATCAAATTAACACGGATTAGAAGATGTCAGGATTTTTTTTATTAGCATTCAAATCTCAAGTTGGCAATTTGTCTAAGTATATTTGAGTCACTGAGGAAAAACACAGTCAGATCACACTTAAAAAAATAGCCAAGTACTAGATAATAGATATGTTGGGCAACAGCTGTGACAGGGTTGGCATCAATTTTGATTCACTGCTTCCTGCTTCTAATACAGCTTCTAAAACACTTGTTTTGGGCATCATGGTCAAAAACTCTTCATGTCTTTAATGTCGTTTTATCTGAAGATAAATCAAACTCTGCTCCTAATGACACCAAAGCTGTCACAGCGAGCCGAGTCTGATATCATAATAAATCCCGCTCCATAGTGTACCATCATACACGCTGTAGCATCAGACTTCTTTAGACGCTTTCTTTGCCCCCGTAGCTATCGATGTCCCTTTTAATATTTTATGTACACTGTTTTATGTCTGTAATGTCATTTACAGTAAATATGTTTGTTTTGATGTTGCAAGTGCAGTCAAGATATCCGTGATGTTTTATTTCCAACAGCGTCCAAGTTTTGCTTCTTTTAAATCTTCAGTACGCATCACTGACAACCGGGGCTGCACCATGCTGTAGCAGGTAGACGCACAACTCCAGAGTCCTCGATTTGAGGACTATTCCCTGTGATGCAGCTGCTGTATTTTATATGAATATTAGCATGCTGTGTGTTCCATCCACAGTAAGATGCTAGCAACACTAATGGCCACTCTTTATTAGGGATTCAAGCATGAGTCATTGAGCAGTCTAGAGATTTGAAACGTTGATGGATGTTAGTACTCTATCAGTCTCAATTGTAAAGTATTGCCTTGATTAATACAGTGGCACAAACCTGGCTGTAGCTTTTGCACCAATTTGTCACAATTGAGTCTCATACATCAGAGGAATCCTTAGCTTTAATTAAGCTGAACAACATTTACATCTCGGATTTCATTTCAAATCAACTTACTTTTAATCTTGTTTTATACAACTGAGCAATTGTGGGTTGAGGGCCTTTCTCAGGAGTCCAGCAGTGGCAGCTTTGTGGAACTGGGTTCCAAACTCACAACCGTCCTGAGAAAGGGGCGTGTCTTGTAAATATGGGCGAAGAGAGCGTTCAGTGCACATGTGTGACATTAGCAGAAAGCGATTGAAACATTGACATGGAGGATAAAAACGAAAAGCGAAAAAATGCTTACGATAAGGTAAGAAGCAGGAACCGTGTTAATATAGGATCAGCTTTCCAGCGCTGGAGAGAACTGAACGTCTTCCGTGTGAAACGGAGCTAAACCTTTCACAACAACACACAGTACTACAAAAACACATCTGTATTACCATAGTATTACTCATTGTGTTCATTTATTGATAATAATATCCCCTCGGCCAGCCGCCCCAGCAGGTTCCGCCATAATAGTTGCCTGGGTTACGTATGTATGTTTGGGGCGGAGCTATCAAAACAGGGGTGACACCCATTTGAGTTAGGGGCGTGTTTTGTTTTGGTGATTTCAAATGTCAACATTGGCTTTCAGACATCGTGCACCGCACCTTTAAGCACTAATCTTCCACATCCCTTAATTTTCTGGATTTTGAATAATAAAAAAAAAACATACTTTTCTGAACTCCTCCTAGATCGTTCTTTTTAAATTCACCAAACTGTGATCATCTTCAGATAAAGTAGATCATGTTGGCGAACGAACCTGACCACAAGCATGCCAAATGAACATGAGGGTACATCTCTGCGGAGCTTTTCCACATTCACACCAAACTTGGTGTGTGTTATAACAACTATGACCTCAACAGTTTCACCAACAGCACCAACTGCTGCTCATAAGACCTGGACTTTTGCTTATAAACTCTGTATAAATTGTCTTAAATGAAGGACCTGATAATTTCATATTCAGTCAAAGAAACTGAGTTGAACGATATCCAATTTATTTTGTCAGATATTTCAAACTGTTTGTTAAGATGCTGTAATTTACAAAGGCATTGGACTAGGAGTTCTTCCATGTTTGCTAAATAATACAGAATATCTTTTTTATGCATGCAATTAAAGTTCTTAAAGTGCCTGAAGCCTGATAATTGCTGCTCGTGGCTATATTTGCTATTACATTTTTATCCCTCGCAGTCAAATAGCTTTCACACAGTATTTATTTTAAAAAAAAAAATAATAATAATTAAATAATTAAATAAATAAGAGATTTTGAATAATTTTTATTATTTTCTACATAATCATCATTGCAATAAAGACTGTAAGAACACAGATGAGACCAAACGATTAATCTAAACCTCTCTGACATACAAGGAACAAATGATCGGAGTTTTGATACTTCGTTTGTTTCTCTCTCTAACATTTTGATCACCTTTAAAGTTTTGCCAAATTTCCATTTTGGCTTTTTGTATTTGGTCAAACATTTAGGATTCTGGTGTGTTCTGTGCCTCATAAAAACACTTCTCTGTAGGTGTAGGTGCTGCTCTTCTAAGCCTCTTCCTGTGAATGAAGAAGAATTTCACACATGAATAAAAACTGACAAACAACAAGATAAACCCATGATAAACAAGCATCGGGTTAGTTCTGGCAGGCCACGTCATCAAGCGTGCATAAGCTGTTAATCAGCCGTCCATGACGTGCACCAATCCGGTTATGACATCCATGTAACCCGACCATTTAAAAATATTAGATCAAAAACCTATCAGTCATCATCACTGTAATATTATTACTAAATACAACTTATTCAATTTTAACAATTTCTCACATTATCATGATGCCTGTCTCATTTTTAAAATTTTACATGGGCTTGCACCCGCACCACTGCGTGAAGTTATAAAACTGAGGAATAACAGTGATAGGGCAAATAGGGCAGCTACCAGGGGAGACTGTGTTATACAGTATAAGCGAAGTAAGTTTGGTCAAACAGTCTTTTCAGTACGGGCCTCAAATTATTGGAATTGTCTCCCTGCTGAACTCAGAAAGAGCTCCAGCTATTCATCATTTAAACTCAAACTCAAGAAATGGATTAAAAACACTCAAAATTGCAATCATCAATAGTTAACTTATTTTATCTTTGGTACTGTCCATTTTTGTATTGTACTTATTATTATCTATTTAGTGTTTTAATCTGTTTTGTGTTTTTCATGTATTTAATTTTTGTACTATGATACTGTGTTGACCTGCCAAGGGACTGCAGATGAAAAATAGCTCTTCAGCTAATTCTGGCACATTTACACTTTGAGTGTAAACAAAAAATGTTGATTGATGTGCATTGTCCCTTTCAAATAAATAAAAGAAAAAAAAAATTTATTCCCATTCATAGAACCACTTCTAGTGCGTCGCTGCTGCTGCGATTTAAACTCCCTCCTCCAACCCCGACTCCACCATGCCGGAACCTGTGTTCGTTGTACCAGTCACGTCTTAAATCTCCACATATTTTTCTCTCTCTCTCCCTCTCTCTAATTATTTAATTATTTATCCATTTATTTGTTTATTTGCCAAAAAAAAAAAAAAAAACTCTATGCATGATTAATGGTTCTGTTATAGGGGGGGTCTATTCTATTTTCTAGTCGCTGCTCTCCCCGCTCGGTCCATGCATGCGCACGGACGGGCGCGTGGATTCCTGCCCAGAACAAAACCATACCGCCAACACTAACTGTATGCATATCATCTAATAAATTCTCATTTGACAGTGGTCCTGACAGAAATAATACGTTCTGGTTAGTGGTGATATCAAGAAAATAAGAAAGCTTAAATAAGAAATACGGAGATGGATACATACGTATTCAAGAAAAAGACCTTGGAAGTGAATGAAAAGAATAACCTTGCTACTTGAACTTACCTCTTTTCTAAATGGGTTAAGAGAGGAAAAAAAAACGAATGCGTTCACTCGAGATCACTATCACACAGCTGGATAACATCTGATTGACTTCTGATCGATGTCTGAGAGAAGGAGCTGTGAAAGATACTGAGCAGAAAAACAAACCTTAACTCACAGATTATTCAAATATAAAGCTTTTATTGCAAAAAAAATAAAAATAAATAAATAAATGAATTATGAAGATCTGCACAGGTGTTTCGGTGTAATGAAGTAGGTGCAGGATCCGTGTGCTGTATGCAACAGGTGATAATAAAAGCATTAAATCCAAACAACGTTAAACAGAGGCAGAGTTTAAAGTACATGGGCAAAAATTCCGTAATCCAGAACAGACAAACCGCAAGCCAAACAAATCCAATGAGGGTAAAATACAAAGTCAGGAATCGGAAACAAACAGGGAAGGAGTCGTAAACAAATCAGCTACACAAAGCAACGGTTTGGTACCTCAGGGATGAACTGACGGTACTTAACTATGTAGCTTCTTTATTTGCAATATATATTAGCGCTATCCAGGAAGTAAACCCGAAATGTGCCGTAGGTGATCCAGAAGTGATAGTATTCCGATGCCGAGTGGAAAGAGGGTTGGTGTGCATGGTTGTTAAAACAGAAAACTATAGAAAAAACATAGCATCCATGATAACAACATGATTCTAAGGGCCTTTTTACACCCGGTCACTTCATGTGTTGTCTCTGATCCGATAGCTATCTGATTTGTTTAAACTGTTTCATTTACATTAGTTCACATAAATGCGTCTCGGCGAATCGGATATCGATCCGATCTTTCTGCTCCCGCCTAAAATGAAAATGTATTTGACCTCATTTCCGGGGTAATTGAAATGGAACACACTTTGGTGTACGCGGTTTTCAGAACGCAATCAAAAAGAAGACGAAAAAACCTGTTACGACGGTTATGTTACAAAAAACAGCATTTAATGTTTGCTGCGCTTTTGCTGGTGGCAGCAGCGCGTTTTAAGACCCGACGAGACGCCTGGGTGAAAGATCACCTGCGAGTGACGTACTTCCGTTTGGGAGGAGTATAGCGCTGACGTATGTGGCTTGAACAACCACATTCATTTACACCTGTCCAGTTTCATCTGAAACGCATCCCAGACCACCTCCTGAAGGGGTTTGTGCGATCGGATTTATATCCGTCTCGAAAACGTTTCGGAGGGCATTTAGACCTGGTCTTTTTACCATCGGATCGGATCACAGAAAACGCATGAAAAAAAGCCCCTAAGAGAGAACTTTTTCCTTACAAAGAGCTTCAGGAAACTAAAAACTTGTGAAAAGTTTCAAAATGTTTTACCAAAGTTAAAAAATTAACTGTAACATACGAGTCAAGGAGAATGACGTTTAACGCACAAGTTGGTGAACGATTTAAATTTCATTTAAAAAATCGAAATCTAAAATGAACTGAAGTATTTTAATACTTAAGTTTAAGTATTTTACAGTGTCTGTATCTGCTGTAGGTTTGTGTTAAAGTTTGAATAATCCGAAAGAATAAACACCGGGTGTCATGAAAGACACATCCTGTACTTTACTTTCAAAACTTCTCTGTACAAACAACCCAAGAAGCTTTCTCTCTTTTATCAGCGAGCTGCTGCGAGTCAAAAATAGTGTTATTTTTATCACGGCTTTACACGACACACCCGCATCCGACACCGAGTCCGTCGCCTCAGCAGCCGTCTCAGCCACGTCTGATTTTTTTTATTCACCCCTCGGTGTAGTAGTAGACATCCACGCAGCAGGAAACAGATAGTGAGAACCGAATAAAGAATGAAAGAACATTGTGTAGACAAGAAAAATAGAAGTGTGACGGGAAATAATACAGATATTCTGTGAGAAAGGACAGATTTATTTTTTTTTATTATCCGGCATCAGCGCTTGATCCTCTTCTGCTACAAAAGCAAAGCTAGCTTAGCTTAGTAAAGTTAGCTCGCTTGCTAATAATATAGGAATTCATTCATTCATTCATTCATTTACTACCGCTTATCCAAACTACCTCGGGTCACGGGGAGCCTGTGCCTATCTCAGGCATCATCGGGCATCAAGGCACACAATCACACACTACGGACAATTTTCCAGAGATGCCAATCAACCTACCATGCATGTCTTTGGACCGGGGGAGGAAACCGGAGTACCCGGAGGAAACCCCGAGGCACGGGGAGAACATGCAAACTCCACACACACAAGGTGGAGGCGGGAATTGAACCCCCAACCCTGGAGGTGTGAGGCGAACGTGCTAACCACTAAGCCACCGTGCCCCCCCAATATAGGAATTGAATTTTATAATGGAATTTTGCTCAAATTCAAGCTATTTTCATGCTGGAAACATCTTCAAGATGCATAGAATGTTTGCTGATAGACATAAATAAAAAAGGACTAGTGAAAAAAGATAGTAATGAGCTGTATTGAGAAAAAAAATGGACAAAAACCTGTCATTCAGTATAGAAACTGTACTTTCTTCCATCATGTTGAAGGTTTAGTACTCTCTGAAACTTGCGAATCAACACGAGCAACATCTTCATGGACGTCCTAGCACAACGGACATCTTTTTTTTTTTTTTTTTTTAAGTTTGGTCTGTTTTTTCTGTGCAAATCATCTAAAATTTGTTACTATGTTTTGTTCCATAGTCTCTTTGTTGTTTGTAATTCTGAAGTGTACGTATTAATAACATTAATAAACTTCTGAGAGGGGGCACGGTGCCTTAGTGGTTAGCACGTTCGCCTCACACCTGCAGGGTTGGGGGTTTGATTCCCACCTCCGCCTTGTGTGTGTGGAGTTTGCATGTTCTCCCCGTGCCTCGGGGGTTTCCTCCGGGTACTCCGGTTTCCTCCCCCGGTCCAAAGACATGCATGGTAGGTTGATTGGCATCTCTGGAAAATTGTCCCTAGTGTGTGATTGCGTGAGTGAATGAGAGTGTGTGTGTGTGCCCTGTGATGGGTTGGCACTCCATCCAGGGTGTATCCTGCCTTGATGCCCGATGACGCCTGAGATAGGCACAGGCTACCCGTGACCCGAGGTAGTTCGGATAAGCGGTAGAAAATGAATGAATGAACTTCTGAGAAGTGTAATGGGGCGTGGCTTAATATTCTAATGAGCACTCTTGATTGACAGACCACAGAAGTAGAGTTAGATTAGCTTTCCCAGACTAGATTGTGTGGGAAGGACGACTGGGATTGGTGGAGCTTGTACAGGGATCATGCAAGACCGCATGCAGATGTTTTTGCTTTGCATTATATATATATTGAATCCACAAGACAAGCATTAACCTACTTCGATAGCACCAGCAATCATCTGATCTCTGGAGCTTTAAAAGAGAAAGAAAGTGCCAAAGGAGAGATATAGAGCAGAAATATAGACCACCAAGGACATTTTTAAATGAAGAAAATGAAGAGATGAATAGAATACAAAGGAAGTAAGGCTGAGTTAATGCAAAGAAGAAAGGCGAAAATGAATGGATCCTGAGAGAATTAGAGAGAGAGAGAGAGAGAGAGAGAGAGAGAGAGAGAGAGAGAGAGAGAGATGGAGAGAGGGAGTGAGAAAGAACACACTAAAGAGAAGACAATAGGGAGGACACTTTGTGGCTAAATTCTTTGTGGCTAAAGTGGCTAAATTCTAAAAGCAGGTCTTTTCTATGCACAATGAACTCTAATCAACAGCACTCTCAACCCTCCTGTAGACATATACACTCAGATTTTCAGCATTACTCAACCATTTATCCTTCATCCATCCATCCATCCATCCATCCATCCATCCATCTTCTGCACTGCTTATCCTACGCTGTGTCTCAGAAACCTGGATTCTATCACCAGAGTACAAGGTGGTGGACACCCCGGGAGGTGCACCAGTCCATCACAGGGCACACACACACACACACACACCCACACACACACACACACTTACATGCTACAGACAATTTACAGATGCCCATCAGCCTACAACGCATGTTTTTGAACTGAGGAAGGAAATTAAAGAACCTGGAAAAGGGTAACCAGCAAAGCACAGAGTGAACATGCAAACTCCACACATACACACACACACACACACACACACACACATAGGGTGAAGCCGGGAATCAACCTTCCAGCCCTGAGGTATGAGTACCTTAGTAAGTGCCTGGGACATTTCTCATTACAATACTCTTCATTACTCATTACAATATTAGGCCACGCCCCTCTAACCTTTTTCTGTGATCATTATAGAGGCTTTATAGACAATATCAATATCGTTATAGACAACTTTGTCAATGTGGAAAGAGATGGTACAATATTTTGGGACTAGAAACACCTAAATTAGCTGTTTGTCATGACAAGGTGCAAATAAATAATAAGAACTGTATATATAGTGTGACGGCGGCACGTGCACCACCGCACACACACGGAGGAAAAACCGCTCTTCGCCCACGGCATCGGCAACCCGGAAGCGGGAGAGTGGAACAGGCGGTGGTTCAGCACCCTGGCCAGCGGCACTAACCGCGAGCCCCCGATCTCCAGCACCTTGGTCAGCACCGCGGCAAGTGAGAGAGGGGCGGAGCGGCCGAAACTCCCGCCGAAAATCCCGGACCAATCAGGAGCGCCGCTGGAGCATTCACCCTCCAGGAGGAAAGCACAGCAGGAAGCAAGGCTCAGCGACTGAAGAAAGGAAAGGGGGGCGTGCTAAACGGAACTAATGTTGGTTATCTTTTCTTCCCTTTTTTTTTCCAGAGACATCCAACTGACCTGGGACTCCACGTTGCTGGCTGAGCCTTGCTAATATCCTGGGAGGGCCGCTGTATTATTCTCCTGCCGTCCTCCTCTTGCTACCGGGTTGTGGAGCCTGGTTCTCTGCCCAACCGCCCCTACAGGAAGGACTCAGTTTTCTGCCTTCCAAAGTTCTGGTTTTTTTCTTTAAGTGAGTGAGGAAATAAATACCTCATTTCTTGTTATCTCTCACACCGCCTCTGTGCCCTTTTTTTTCCGTGTCCCATCTCTCGAAGAGCCCTACACTGGTGGAGAATGCGGGCAGCGGACACGGAAGCAGCACCGGAGCCCTCTGTGGGGCAGGTGCTGCAACATCTCATGCAGGCCAGTCTCCATCAGCACGAAGTCACCCAGGAGCTGGCCAAGAGTGTCAAGAAGGCCACAGAGGAGCTATTGGAACTTCGGCGGGGGCCCCCCGCCGCATCAATTCCCCTCCCTGATCCCGGCCATGACGCTCTGCGCAGGCTCACAAAACTCGGCGCCGGAGACGATGTGGAGGCGTTCCTGGATACCTTCGAGCGCACCGCAGACCGGGAGGGTTGGCCCAAGCGAGACTGGGCCGATGCCCTAGCCCCATTGCTCAGTGGAGATGCCCAATTGGCGTATTACGCGTTGGATCCAGGAAACGCTCGAGACTATGAAACGGTGAAAGAGGAAATTCTGGTCCGCTGTGGTCGATCCCATGTCACGGCAGCCGGAGATTTCCATAGGTGGCGGTATGATCCAACTAGCAATCCTCGCCCCCAGATGGATGAACTGCTGCGTATCACCCGGCGCTGGTTGCAGAGTGATCGACTAACGGCCAAAGAGGTCACGGAAAGAGTGGCCATGGACCGGTTCCTACGAGCGCTGCCGGCCGAAGAGCGGAAGGCTGTTGGGCTGAAGGGCCCAGAGGACACCAAGGACCTTCTGAACACCCTGGAACATGCCAAGGCCACCCTAGAAATGGGTCGGGATGCTCGAAGAGACTTCCAGGCCAGCGCCCGCCACCCCCAGCCCCGACAACAGCCAGTGTCCGAACGGATCTGGGAGAGGAGACCTCTGGATAGCCGCCCCACCCTGGGACCGGTTGATGAGCCTATGCCCACCGAACCGGACCTCAGAGCCCCAACTCAGGCCCCCAAACAATGGCTCGCGAGTTGTGGCCTACACACCCCCACCATTCCAAAGGGGGCCCGCCTTACCGTGGAGGTAAATGGCCGCCCGGTGTCGGCGCTCCTGGATTCGGGGAGTACAGTCACGCTGGCCCGGCCCACTGTACTCCCTGCCCCCATAAAGTCGGTGGGGACTCTCGCGGTCTCGTGTGTCCATGGCGATGCCCGTTCTGTCCCTACCGCACAGGTCAAGATCCGTAGCAAAGCAGGAGAGTGGCCACTCCTCATCGGACTTATCCCAGATCTCCCGGTCCCCCTCCTACTGGGACACGACTGGCCGGGGTTTGCTGCCGCCCTGAAGGCCACTGCCAAGGGTGGGCTGGAACAGAAGCAGAAGGGCCGGGACCGCCGGGCGTGCATGGCTCGGGGTGACAGAGACGCCAGCGACTCCTCTCCAGGTGAGCCCCAGCCGCAGGTTAACCCTATTTCTTCACTGTTTCAACAGGCCACCCAGGAGAGAGGTTTTGGAAAAGAGCAGAAGGAGGATGACCGGCTGAAGCACTGCTGGGGTCAGGTCCTGCAGGTGGAGGGAGTCAACACCAACCCTGCCCGGCCACTTCCCCCCTCGTACTTCCTGGTGAGGAATGGGCTACTTTATTTTCACACCGATAGGAGAGGAGAACCTTGCGACCTACTGGTGGTGCCACGCCAACGTACCCCGCCTCTGCTCCACCTAGCCCACACTCACCCCTTGGGGGGCCATCTGGGACCCAAGAACACACTAGAGAAACTGCGGGACCGATTCACCTGGCCGGGCATGAACGCCGAGGTCCTGGGCTTTTGCAGGGCCTGCGCCACGTGCCAGCGGACCTCTCCCCTGAAACCAGCTCCGGCCCCCCTTATTCCCCTTCCTATCATTGGCGTCCCCTTTGAGAGGCTTGGCATGGACCTCATCGGGCCGCTTCCAAAGTCTGCCCGGGGCCATGAATACATTCTGGTGATGGTGGACTACGCTACCCGCTACCCCGAGGCGGTCCCGCTTCGGAAGGCCACCTCACAGAGCGTGGCCAGAGAACTGCTCCTGCTCTTCAGCCGAGTCGGGATCCCTAAAGACATCCTCAGCGACCAAGGTACGCCCTTTATGTCTAAATTAATGATGGATCTGTGTCGGCTCTTGCAGCTCAAACACCTGAGGACGTCTGTCTACCACCCCCAGACAGATGGCTTGGTGGAACGTTTTAACCAGACCCTGAAACGTATGCTACGGAAGGTGGTAGACCAGGAAGGACGGAATTGGGACCTCCTCCTTCCATACGTCCTCTTTGCAATCCGGGAAACACCCCAGGCGTCCACAGGCTTCACCCCTTTTGAGCTCCTGTTTGGGCGGCGGCCGCGGGGCATGCTGGATGTTGCCCGGGAGGCCTGGGAGGAGCAACCCTCCCCCTTCCGCTCCGTCATTGAATTCGTCCAGGACATGCAGACCCGTATCGAGCGTGTGGGGCCCATCGTGAAGGAGCACCTTGAGGAGGCCCAACGAGCACAACAGAGGACGTACAATCGGCCCGCCCAGGCGAGGGAACTTCGCCCTGGGGACCAAGTAATGCTCCTCATTCCCAGTGCCGCCTGTAAGTTCCTGGCAAAGTGGCAGGGCCCGTACACTGTCCTCGAAAAGGTGGGACCGGTGAACTATCGGCTGCAACAGCCAGGTAAGCGTGCAGACACCAAACTATATCACATCAACCTTTTAAAAAAATGGATTCCCCCGCCGGCTGTGGTGTCTGCGTTTGCCTCCCTTCACACAGCTCCCCAAGAACGGGCCCTAGTGCGGAGGGGAGAGGATCTCACACCAGCCCAGCAGCACGACCTCACAGAGCTCCTGGACCAGTTTGCGGATGTCTTCTCATCCCAGCCAGGACGCACGGCACTGGTACATCACGAGATCAGGACCCCTCCTGGGATGGTGGTTCGACTGCGACCATATAGGGTCCCAGAAGCTCGACGCCAGGCTATTGAAGAGGAAGTAGAACGCATGCTGAAAGAGGGGATTATCGAGGAATCTGCCAGCCCCTGGTCCAGCCCCATCGTGCTGGTGCCTAAACCAGATGGGTCCATCCGCCTCTGCAACGACTTCCGGAGGCTCAACCAGATTTCAGACTTCGACAGCTATCCCCTCCCTCGAGTTGATGATCTGGTGGAGCGGCTGGGGAAGGCCCGGTTTATTTCCACCCTTGACCTGACAAAGGGCTATTGGCAAGTCACCCTGGCGCCAGAGGCGAAGCCAAAGACCGCCTTCAGCACCGCCCATGGCCACTGGCAGTACCGGGTCCTTCCGTTCGGCCTACACGGGGCCCCGGCCACTTTCCAGCGCCTCATGGACATCGTCCTCCGACCCCTCCGCGCCTTCGCTGCTGCCTACCTGGACGATGTAGTAATCCATTCCTCCACCTGGTCCGATCACCTATTCCACCTGGGGGAGGTTCTGGGGGCCCTCCGAACAGCTGGTCTTACGGCAAACCCCCACAAGTGCCACCTGGGCCTGTCCGAGGCCCAGTACCTGGGATACTGCATCGGCCGGGGACTCCTAAAGCCCCAGGAGAAGAAGGTCCAGGCCGTGAGAGAGTACCCTCGACCCACGTCAAAGAAACAGGTACGGGCCTTTTTAGGATTAGCGGGCTATTATAGACGCTTTGTGCCTAACTTCTCCTCTCTAGCTGCCCCTCTTTCAGACCTCACCAAGAAAGGCCAGCCGGACCAGGTGCACTGGACGGACGGCACAGAACAGGCGTTCCGCCAGCTCAAGGAGGCCCTCACCACCCAGCCAGTACTACGGAACCCCGATTTTGGTCGCCCCTTTTCGCTGCAGACGGATGCGTCTGAAACAGGGCTGGGAGCCGTCCTGTCACAGGAGTTCGAGGGAGAAGAACACCCGGTCCTCTTTATCTCCCGGAAGTTGACCCCCGCTGAGAGAAACTACGCTGCAGTGGAACGAGAAGCCCTGGCCATCAAGTGGGCTGTGGAGGATCTCCGGTACTACCTGGCAGGGCGACACTTCACCCTGGTGACAGACCATGCCCCTCTACTCTGGATGGCCAAGGCGAAGGACACCAATGCCAGGGTAACGAGATGGTTCTTATCTTTACAAGATTTCTCGTTCCAGGTCATACACCGAGCCGGGAGCCGGCACGGGAACGCCGATGGCCTCTCGCGGCGCTATGCTCTCTGGGGATGGTTACTACCAGGTGGGGGCTCAGAGCAAAGGGGGGGGACCTGTGACGGCGGCACGTGCACCACCGCACACACACGGAGGAAAAAACGCTCTTCGCCCACGGCATCGGCAACCCGGAAGCGGGAGAGTGGAACAGGCGGTGGTTCAGCACCCTGGCCAGCGGCACTAACCGCGAGCCCCCGATCTCCAGCACCTTGGTCAGCACCGCGGCAAGTGAGAGAGGGGCGGAGCGGCCGAAACTCCCGCCGAAAATCCCGGACCAATCAGGAGCGCCGCTGGAGCATTCACCCTCCAGGAGGAAAGCACAGCAGGAAGCAAGGCTCAGCGACTGAAGAAAGGAAAGGGGGGCGTGCTAAACGGAACTAATGTTGGTTATCTTTTCTTCCCTTTTTTTTTCCAGAGACATCCAACTGACCTGGGACTCCACGTTGCTGGCTGAGCCTTGCTAATATCCTGGGAGGGCCGCTGTATTATTCTCCTGCCGTCCTCCTCTTGCTACCGGGTTGTGGAGCCTGGTTCTCTGCCCAACCGCCCCTACAGGAAGGACTCAGTTTTCTGCCTTCCAAAGTTCTGGTTTTTTTCTTTAAGTGAGTGAGGAAATAAATACCTCATTTCTTGTTATCTCTCACACCGCCTCTGTGCCCTTTTTTTTCCGTGTCCCATCTCTCGAAGAGCCCTACAATAGGATTAAAGACATCTCTAGTTGAGACTGATTATGAAGTGATGTAGCTGAGATTGATGGACTGTAGGAGATAGTATTTACTCAGAGCCGGTGTTTATACATCTGGGTTATTTTCCCTCTGATGTTTTCTGGCTGAAATCCAAATACAGACACGAATATTCGGATCATTAAACAGATAATGTCTTGTAGCAATGAGAGACAGATAGTTTTCTCAGCCAAAGAAACCACGTTCGACAACAACGTAAGGTGACGAGTTCATTCACGAGCTTGTAATAAATGTCTCTTATGTTTGCTTGTCTTTCACAATCTCTTTAAAGACGCCTGAGATCGAGTGCTGAAATGAACAAAAGGTCAAACATGAATTAACAGCTGATTCTCTGCTGCACTTGGTCTAATGAGAGGAAAGTTTTTTTTTTTCCAGCTGCCAAGGACACTTATCGTTCCCTGTTGGTTCAACCACGGATTTGTCTTAGGCTTTCAAATAAGCCATCCATGTGTAATTCAATTAAGGAGCACTTCAGGCAAACTGGACTCCTGGAACTGACATCCTGAGAGAACAGCACTTGGACAGGATCAAACACACACCACACAGAGTGAGGAGCGTTAGCTTTTGTCAGATTCGTTTTGGAGTAGAAGCTCCTTACCAGGAGTGTGGTCCAGGGTTGGGCTGAAGAGCGCATGAGAGTGCTAGCAAAAAAAGCTAGGTTATTTATCTGAAGTGTGTTTGCGTGATTTTGTGACCTGGTACAAGAATAAACACACAAATGCATTGTTATTCATGCTTCCTTCTGCATTTACAAATGAATACTTAAAGAATCATGTTGTTTTTTAAATAATGTGTATTTCATAGTGTAATGTAGTGAAGTGAAGCACACGTAGCATCATGGGAATTCTCTGTGATACGAAATGAATCATTTGTAACCAACCACATAACCATTCTTTCACGTGATTCACTGATTCACACGAATCACATGTAAAAATTAATGTGAAAACAAATGCGAAAACAGATGAATCATGTCTGGATCAGTGAATCATGTAAAAGAATCACATGTAAAAATGAATGTGAAAACAAATGCAAAAACAGATGAATCATGTCTGGATCAGTGAATCGTGTAAAAGAATGACGTAAAAATTAATGTGAAAACAAATGCAAAAACAGATGAATCATGTCTGGATCAATGAATCATGTAAAAGAATCACATGTAAAAATTCATGTGAAAACAAATGCAAAAACAGATGAATCATGTCTGGATCAGTGAATCGTGTAAAAGAATCACATGTAAAAATTAATGTGAAAACAAATGCAAAAACAGATGAATCATGTCTGGATCAGTGAATCATGTAAAAGAATCACATGTAAAAATGAATGTGAAAACATACAAAAACAGATGAATCATGTGTGGATCAGTGAATCATGTAAAAGAATCACATGTAAAAATTAATGTGAAAACAAATGCAAAAACAGATGAATCATGTCTGGATCAGTGAATCATGTAAAAGAATCACATGTAAAAATTAATGTGAAAACAAATGCAAAAACAGATGAATCATGTCTGGATCAGTGAATCATGTAAAAGAATCACATGTAAAAATTAATGTAAAAACAGATGAAAGTGAAAGTGATGTGACGTACCGCTAAGTACGGTGACCCATACTCAGAATTTGTTCTCTGCATTTATCCCATCCAACGTGCACACACACAGCAGGGAACACACACACACCGTGAACACACACCCGGAGCAGTGGGCAGCCATTTATGCTGCAGCACCCTGGGAGCAAGGGCACCTCAGTTGTGGCCGGCCCGAGACTCGAACCTCCAACCTTAGGGTTAGGAGTCAGACTCTCTAACCATTAGGCCACGATCTGCCTATCATATGTGAATCTGTGAATCATGTAAAAGAACCACATGAAAAAGTAAATAAATCACGTGGAAATAAAATACATACAAAAACATATGAATCATGTGAATCAGTGAATCATGCAATAGAATCACATATAAAAATGAATGTCAAAAACACGTGTGAAAACAGGTGAATAATGTGAATCAGTGAATCATGTGAAAGAATCACATGTAAAAATAAATGTAAAACACATGCGAAAACAGATCAATCAAGTGTGAATCAGTGAATCATGTGAAAGAATCACATGAAAAAATAAATCAATCATGTGGAAATAAAATATATGCAAATTCAGATGAATCATTTGTAAAATAAATGAATCATTTGAAATTATCATATGTTAAACACAAGAAAATACAGTACATAAATGTATACATAAAAATCTGAAACAGTCACAAGTTAAAGCCAATGAGTCATATAAACGAACCAGGTTAAAAAATAAAGAAATTGTGAGAAAAAAGCAAATAAATAAAAGAAAAAGAAAAACTTAAAAGGAAATGCAAAAAATAAATACATGTAGCACGTACGGGAATAAAAATGTGACTAAAAGTGTCTAAAATTTTAAATACTGTGAATACATAAAGTCGGTACTTTTTTGTTGTTAAAGAGCAAAGGACATTTAAAGGAGTGTGATAAGCCACCCCTCGGTGTTTAAATCCTGCACTCAGGGCTGCTTCCTATTGTTACCAAATGAAAATTAGCGTGCCTGAAAGAGCCACGGATACAAAACCGAAGCTTTTAGTGAGTCTCTGCTGGATGTTTCGGAGCTGCTGTGTGGGTGGAATGGAGTACATGAGGTCAGGCTTCGAGCAGCTGTGTCCATACGTGAGCTTGCTCGTGGGTGGACACAGAAACACTCCTGAAAAGGTGAAAAAAAAGTTAAGTCACTCATATTGCCTCGATGTTCCCTTTCTCAGCAGCAGTAACTCACTCTGTGCGGAAATCGGTGCTGCCCTGGCGTCGCTCTCCGGCCACAATTTTTATGGTAATTGCAATATATTATGATGCAGCACACAGACATTAAATCTTGTGATTGACACTAAATCACACAGTTATTCTATGCAGTCCTTCTCATGTTTTCTGTGCGTTTTACTCGACTCTGTTTTGCATTTCTCTCTGTGTCTTCTTCAATACAGCAGACGGCGTAAAGGGGTGAAGAGCTATTTCGGCTCCAATATTTCAGTAATAAAATACAGGAGTACCATTATAATGAAATCTGTCCTCGCTCTCGCTTTACAAAGACATCAAATTCATTTTTCATCACACAAACCAGACACCCAGATGCGTCCCTGAAATCTTTGCTTTGGAATAAAAAAGGACATTTTGGACATCTTGAAATATTTCTTTATCCTGAGATAAAGGAACAGAACTAGAGCTTTGACCAGATCAGTCTGGGTTCAAATTCTCTTGAAACTTTGTCGAAAATTAATGATCATTGAACTAGCAAGACTTTGATCCATTTGGGTTTCTCACAGTTCTCCAGTCTCCCCAAAATATAAATTCATTTATTCATTCATTTTCTACCGCTTATCCGAACTACCTCGGGTGTCATCGGGCAGCAAGGCAGGATACACCCTGGACAGAGTGCCAACCCATTGCAGGGCACACACACACTCTCATTCACTTACACAATCACACACTATGGACAATATGGACAATTTTCCAGAGATGCCAATCAACCTACCATGCATGTCTTTGGACCGGGGGAGGAAACCAGAGTACCCAGAGGAAACCCCCGAGGCACGGGGAGAACATGCAAACTCCACACACACAAGGCGGAGGCAGGAATCGAACCCCGACCCTGGAGGTGTGAGGCGAACGTGCTAACCACTAAGCCACCGTGCCCCCTGACAACGTGAACTGGTGTTCTATCCGGGTGAATTCCGACCCTATTCCAAATATTCCGCATTGAACATATTGCTGAACAATATGAAGCAATAGTGGGTAATTTTCCAATAACAGCATATTCCTGAGTACTTTATTCCTTTTGTACTCCAGCTATTTGCCATCCATCCATCCATCCATCCAATTTCTGTAGTGCTTATCCTACACAGGGTTACAGGAAACCTATCCCGTAAGGTGCTAACTCATCACAGACACACAAACACAGGCACACATACACACATAATTTAAAGATGACAGTAAGCCTACAACACATGTGTTTGGACTTGGGAAGGAAACCAGTAAACCCTGAGGAAACCCCCGATACACAGGAAGAACACGCAAACTCCACTAGCGACCAGTGTTGTATAAAGTACTAGAAAGCAATACTTGAGTAAAAGTACAAGTATCGTACTAGAAAAAGACTTTGGTAGAAGTGAAAGTCACCTTTTAGAATATTACTCAAGTAAAAGTCTTAAAGTATCTGATATTTACTGTACTTAAGTATCAAAAGTCATTTTCTGATATTTAATGTAATTAAATATTTTAACAATTAAATATTTTACTTAAGTATTTGAAGTAAAAGTAAAAAGTAAAATTTGAGTGATTTTCAGTAGGCATAAGAGGCACTTCATCCGGTAGGAAGAATCTTTATCTTCTTCACCCTGTTCACCAAGTTCACCACTATCGTCGGGGTGGTCGTCTACGATAACGGGAGGTCCTCCAGTAGGTGCTTCCATGGCGGTTTCAGTTGTGCTTCCTCCTCCTTTAGCAACATTACGCTGAAATAGCGCGTGCGGAGCTGCGTAATGCAATATAGGAGCAGTGATTCACCAAACCTCCCTTATTGCAGTCGCACACATTTCTTCTGATTTTATTTTGTAGTAACAAGTAACGAAGACGCTTAGTGGAAATATAACGGAGTAAAAGTATACATTTTATCTAGGAAATGTAGTGGAGTAAAAGTGAAAGTTGACATAAATTTAAATAGAGAAGTAAAGTACAGATACGTGACATTTCTACTTAAGTACGGTAACGAAGTATTTGTACTCCGTTACTTGATGACACTGCTTGCGACTGTTCGTGACATACAAAACATCAATGCTGGAGGCTCAATCCATAAATGTTAAATAGATATAAAATTATGTGGAGCTTCTTCCAAGTCATTGTGAATGGGCTGTTACTATAGAAACAAATAACTTGTTAGAAAGAGCGCATTAATATTAGCATGCGATTTGTTATTTTGTTATTTTTGTTATTTTACCGACGGTTTATTAATGCTGTAAAGTCTACAGTTAATTCATGTGATTCTTCAAGTTAAAGCTAACTTATTATAAAGTGTCGCTGAAATAAAGATCCAATACATGCAACATTATTTTCTAACAGAAAATTAACCATTATTTTTTCATAGCTAAAAGTGATTCAGCAAATAACAGATTAAACCTGGACTCCAAGGAAACATGATCCGCTACACAGTTTTTTTTACGCTCAACAATAGCAACATTAGGTAAACCAAACTGCATTGTTTTCTATGTAGTTAATAGAAAATACTTATTAACGTGTGGGAAAGTAATCAAGCACAACATAGAATGTGAGGGGGCATGGTGGCTTAGTGGCTTAGCACGTTCGCCTCACACCTCCAGGGTCGGGGGTTCGAGTCCCGCCTCCGCCTTGTGTGTGTGTGTGGAGTTTACATGTTCTCCCTGTGCCTCGGGGGTTTCCTCCGGGTACTCCGGTTTCCTCCCCCGGTCCAAAGACATGCATGGTAGGTTGATTGGCATCTCTGGAAAATTGTCCCTAGTGTGTGATTGCGTGAGTGAATGAGAGTGTGTGTGTGCCCTGTGATGGGTTGGCACTCTGTCCAGGGTGTATCCTGCCTTGATGCCCGATGACGCCTGAGATAGGCACAGGCTCCCCGTGACCCGAGGTAGTTCGGATACGCGATAGAAAATGAATGAATGAATGAAAGAATGTGCTGTTTGCTTGATTGAAAATGCCAAGAAGACATAAAAATCTGAAGAAATTTTAAGTAAATGCCTTAAAGCTGAACCCAACTCAGGCTTTGTCAAACTCTAAAGAGTCATGACTCCATGATTCAACACTATATACACTTTGAAGTGACTTGTCTAGTGAATCTCTGTACCACAGAGGGTTAGCATTGCCTCTGTGAGAGAAAATAATGATGACAAAAAGAATACAATCAGCCTGACAAGTCAAGTCAAGTTTCACAGCGAATAAGATGAAGAGACGAAGCGACGAAGGCAGTAGTTTTAGCAGTGGATGGGATTTAACAAAAAAGCTTTTCAGCCCACTTTTCACAGATGTTCCTGAGCTCTAATTCCTGTTCGAGGGCAGGATTTCAATTTGCGCTCTGAACTGGCCATTAGGTAAGAGAGAGACAAGAATAATGTTCACATACTGTACATTACAGCGTACAGCATTGAGATGAAACAACAGAATGATAGAGAGGAATAGAGAAGGTTCAGGGTTTTGATTCAGGTCCATTAGATCCATATACAAAAACAGCTGAAAATTAGCAATGCCATAAAGCAGTGTTGTGCTAATGTAGTTACTAAGAAATAGTAACTAGTTACAGTTACTAGTTACTTCATTCAAAAAGTAGCTTAATTACTTTGTTGATTACTTTACACCAAAAAGCGTTACTGTTAAAAGTAACGTTTTAGAGAATGTTTTTTAAAGAACGTTTTTTAATGTTCCCATTAATGGACAGGACCTTCGAACCAGAAAGACACAGCTTACATTTGACTAAAAGGTTTTTGTCTTTATGCTCAACTAAAGTGAAATAATGAGCATATTTCCACTTTGAGAAACTCGTCTTGCTCTCGCCTCGACTCGGAGTTACTATATTTAAACGCGTTAGAGTATTAGTTACTGTCAAAAGTAACTGTGTTACAGTAACGTGTTATAAAGCAGTGTTTGCTTTAACTATTGATGGTTAGTTAACTACTAAAGATTAGTCATCCAACCCACCATTATCTCATTTATACAAGTGACCAATTAAAAGTTAAGAGCCTTGACCAAAGACCATTCACTGTCAGAATTGTGGTTTTGGGATTTGAACTCCCAGCCGTCTGATCAGTAGTCCAGCTTTAACCACTGAAGTACCACTCTGTAAAAGGCTCTCGAGAGGTCTATTAGGGTAATACTGCGTCCAACGACAATCCCTTCACTCCTTCCATCTGGTAGTCTTCAGTCTTCTGGGAAAAGCACGTACAATATCTGGTTACACCTTTTCAACCTTTTGGCTATGGTAAAGTGTTGTAGATGTTTCTCCTCGTGTTACTGTGTTCAAGTTCCTTTAACAATCTTCCAGTTGCTGCTCACATCACCATTAATACACAGATTCTTGCCTAGCCAATAACAGAACATCTACCTAAAGACATTCAAATCTTGCTCTCCATTATGATCTCCAATGGTTACCGTCCTTGAGCAAGCCCCTTAACCCTCACTGCTCCAGGGGAGCTGTATCATAACTGGCCCTGCACTCTGAGCCCAACCTTCAATGTTGGGTTATGAGAAGAAATCATTTCACTCTGCTATAATGTATATTTGACAAAATAAAGGAGTTTATTTTATCTTTTGATTTAAGCCAGTAGGATGTCTTAGCTCCATTCATCAAAATACAATGAAGACTCTAATCTGTCCTGATAACCAGTAATAACCTTCCCCTGGCTCCTGTACTAGCATATCTCTAATAAATTACTGTTTGTCAGACAGTTGCACAGGACATACTGAAAGTAATTTGCCCTTAACTGATACAGACCTGGGGGGCATGGTGGCTTAATGGTTAGCACGTTTGCCTCACACCTCTAGGGTTGGGGGTTCGATTCCCGCCTCTGTCTTGTGTGTGTGGAGTTTGCATGTTCTCCCCGTGCCTCGGGGGTTTCCTCCGGGTACTCCGGTTACCTCCCCCGGTCCAAAGACATGCATGGTAGGTTGATTGGAATCTCTGGAAAACTGTCTGTAGTGTGTGATTGCGTGAGTGAATGAGAGTGTGTGTGTGTGCCCTACGATGGGTTGGCACTCCGTCCAGGGTGTATCCTGCCTTGATGCCCGATGACGCCTGAGATAGGCACAGGCTCCCCGTGACCCGAGGTAGTTCGGATAAGTGGTAGAAAATGAGTGAGTGAGTGAGTGAGTAGTACAGGGGTGTTCCAACACGAGATAGAGGATCAAATAACAGCAACAACATATCTTAGCCTGCTCATATAATACAAAATGATTACTTGTGAACCTAAAATAACTGACATTTTCTACCACAAACAATAATTATCAAATTTCATCACCTTTCCAAATGTCAAGGATGCATCCACCGTGACTTAATCTACTGAAAATCCAATAATGTAGCACAGTAACTAAAAAATGGTGATTGATGATGATGCACCTTCTAATAAGCACCCCTGGAACAGACAGTGTTAAGGGCCTTGCTCAAGGGCCCAACAGTGGCAGCTTGGCAGTGCTGGGGCTTGAAACCTCCATTCAACAACCCAGAGCTTTAACCACTTGAGCCACCACTGACCTTAATGTTTTGTGTTATTTGTGGGAGGGGCATAAGGCCTTTTCGATGTCAATCTTAGCGACCATGTCTGTGGAAGGGGCCAGATAGCCATTTAAAAATTACACGTTAGCCTTCCCTTCTCTTCTTGGTTACTCTTGTTTAGTTACTTACTTTTTGTAAGTAACTACGCATTGGTCATGAACTGGTAAGCTGGTAAAGGCCAAGAACGCAGCAACTCTCAAACACAAAAGTTCCTCTTTTGCGTTTTCAGTGTTACATCAGCAAGCATCATGGTGTAGCACCATGTGTTACTCCAATCATCCTCATCATGGTCTATCTAAACCAAACCTATTTATCCAACAGATGACTAAGTGTCTTGACTCTCCGTTCAACAGCTTTGTCATTCTGCGATTCAGCTGAAGAATGTGATCCTGAGCCAAACACACACTCTTTCTCATACTCACACACACAAATGTTCCTGTGATCTGTTGACAGATGACACCCCGAAGTGATTTGTCACCCGAATGAAAACGCCTCAATTTGCCTCCATACATAAAGTGCTGAATTATAGAAAAAAAAAAGAAGAAAAAAAAAAGCAGCGAGCTGAAGACGGAGTGTGTGTCAGGACGGTGGAGGCAGGTCATTTCCCCTCCCTTGCAGGAGGCCTATGGTGCACACTGAGCGCTGAGAGCTTCGATGGCAGCTATAGATGATTCCACACCAGTGTGTGCCGACTCAGCATCTTTCTCAGCATCCCGGCATTCAGCTCCACACTTTTATCATCTGTCATCCGTCATTCAGCTGAGAATAGTCAATGCTCCTGACTGGTGGACTTGGAGTGATGTTAGACAATAAATGTGCTGACATTTTGCATTGTATAATTGATGATATGATGAAACCACACACACACACACACACACACACACACACACACACAATGAAGATAATGTTGTCATGGTGGAGCTCAAAGTTCTCACACTGAAGGCTTTTTTTTTCGTTCATGAATGCTTGGCCATAAACAATTAAAGGAATTAATTCTAAAAACTGGGGGGGGGCACGGTGGCTTAGTGGTTAGCACGTTCGCCTCACACCTCCAGGGTTGGGGGTTCGATTCCCGCCTCCGCCTTGTGTGTGTGGAGTTTGCATGTTCTCCCCGTGCCTCGGGGGTTTCCTCCGGGTACTCCGGTTTCCTCCCCCGGTCCAAAGACATGCATGGTAGGTTGATTGGCATCTCTGGAAAATTGTCCGTAGTGTGTGATTGTGTGAGTGAATGAGAGTGTGTGTGTGTGCCCTGTGATGGGTTGGCACTCCGTCCAGGGTGTATCCTGCCTTGATGCCCGATGACGCCTGAGATGACGCTCCCCGTGACCCGAGTAGTTTGCAATGAATTCTAAAAACTAATGTGCTAGTTTCGATAATCAAAGTTCAAGTCATATGACCGAAAAAAATCTAGTTTTCAACAAGACATTGAAACGTATTGTTTTATATTTATAAAAAGAAAAAAAAAATCTTTCCGTAAAGATTATGAGATTAAATTAAATAGATTAACTATTCTTTCTATTTTCTAAAAACATGACCACGAATGACATTTTATTGCAGCACTGTTGTTTTTTTCTCAGTTAAATTCTTTGCAGACACGTCGTGTGTTGTTACACATTTTAATGAACTCCTATTTATTTACATTATTTATTATTTATTTTTTTCTATTTTCAGTTAATCATTTTGTTAGAGTTCTTTTTATATCAGTTTATCTTCGCACCATTTATATTTATTTATTTTTTTATTTATTCATTTATTTATTTCCCTGCAGAATAAATACAGCTCAGCACAACATCCAAGATAAACAAATTATCCTTCAACATCATCACAAAATGCTCTCGCGTCTCGTTTGTAATCGCAGCAATGCTAACGTGAGGAAAAGGCCGAGAACCTTCAGTCTTGCTGTCATTTCTGTTACACAAGAAAGAGGCGATATTTCCTGGAGTCTGCACTCACACTAATCACATCTAATATCTTCTCTTTGTACGTAGCAGCAAAATGATATGATCTGAAAGAAATGAGATGAACTTGATAACATTTCAGCAGCATAAAGTTGTTTTGAAAAGCACCGAGCTGTCAGTGTGTGTTAGCATCTGATGACAGATTTTGTCACCACTCTTACTGTGAGATATGATAATTAAATTTGGAGCTGACAAAACTTATACTCACTGCGGCTAATAACAAACGGCAAGGATGTCGGGAACAGAAAAGTGAGTGTGGCGGAGAATTTTAAGTGAATGCAGGTTGTTCTAATTTTTTTTTATTATTTGTTTCTTTTTTATTTCTTTAATTTATGAGCTGTCTGAATTACAACTATTTATACTATACTACTACTACAATAATAATAATAATAATAATAATAATAATAATGCTAATATTGCTAATAATAATAATAATAATAATAGCAATAATGATGATGATGATAAAATAATAATAATAATAATAATAATAATAGATTGCACGGTGGCTTAGTGGTTAGCACGTTCGCCTCACACCTCCAGGGTTGGGGGTTCGATTCCCGCCTCCGCCTTGTGTGTGTGGAGTTTGCATGTTCTCCCCGTGCCTCGGGGGTTTCCTCCGGGTACTCCGGTTTCCTCCCCTGGTCCAAAGACATGCATGGTAGGTTGATTGGCATCTCTGGAAAATTGTCCCTAGTGTGTGAGTGCGTGAGTGAATGAGAGTGTGTGTGTGTGCCCTGCGATGGGTTGGCACTCCGTCCAGGGTGTATCCTGCCTTGATGCCCGATGACGCCTGAGATAGGCACAGACTCCCCGTGACCCGAGGTAGTTCGGATAAGCGGTAGAAAATGAATGAATGAATGAATAATAATAATAATAATAATAATAATAATAATAATATAAATGATAATAAGAACAATAATAATAAGAATAATACTAATATGTTGATTAAAGTAAGAGAAAATGAAAAATGTAATAAAACTATGCAAATAAAAAATTCATTAATAAAAAAAAGTATAGAAAACACAAGAAAAGGCTGAAATAAGAAAAAAGATACAATTATTCTGACAATCTCACAATCTGAATGAATGTTATTTCTATTTGGAGTATCATGTAAAGGAATAAAGTGCTAGCCATTTAGATTTCTTTGAATATATACATATTTAAAAATCTAGACAGATGCATTAAAGAAAGAGGCATTAAATTAAAATAATAGGAAAACAGCTGACTACTCAGAGAGCTGTAAAAATCTTCTTTATGGGATTGTTAAGCTTTCCTTAATGAACATTACAGAAAATAAATAAATAAACCTACGATCGATACCACACAAAGGCAAGACATGACCAGCCTGGAGCAAAAGATATATCTGATAAGTATAGAGCTACTGCAGCTTTAGTGATTGGACCCCTAATAATAAAGCCTGATTACGCCAGGGTTCCTACAGGGTTCCTACAGGGTTCCTGCGGCGTTGGTGATTAGAAGAGAAAACATCACTCAAGATGTGTCAGAGCTGCAGTGTTGGGCAGTGAAGCCTTAACAGCAGAGCGTTGTCACAGCTGGTGTTTGGGCCTCGAACAGCTTCACATGGAATTACTAAACGGTTCCTAAAAGACCTTTGGTGCTTTGCCCACTGGTGACAATAAGACGACAAAATATGTCTGCATGGTGTGTTTGGATACTGGTGGATCAAGCGGTTAAGGCTCTGGCCAACAAAACAAGATTTCTTTATCTTTAGGCTTTTTTACACCTGGTCACTTCATGTGTTGTCTCTGATCCGATAGCTATCTGATTGGTTAAAACTGTTCCATTTACATTAGGCCACATAAATGCGTCTCGGCGAATCGGATATCGATCCGATCTTTCTACTCCTGCCCAAAATGCAAATATATTTGAAAGATCACCTGCGAGTGACGTACTTCCGTTTGGGAGGAGTATAGCGCTGACGTATGTGGCTTGAACAACCACATTCATTTACACTGTCCAGTTTCATCTGAAATGCGTCCCAGACCACCTCCTGAAGTGGTTTGAACCATCGGATTTATATCCGTCTCGAAAACGTTTCAGAGGGCATTTAGACCTGGTCTTTTTACCATCGGATAGCTATCGGATCACAGAAAACGCATGAAGTGACCAGGTGTAAAAAGCCCCATAGAGTAGTATGAGGTTGCCATGTTAATTGTGGTTAGCAATGTTAATAGCAATTTTTGTTAATTGCTCTAAATAAATAATCTGTGGAATTTGCATACTTTTGTTTTAATATCATATATTGTGTTTTTTTATTTTTTTTTTTATTTTTTGACTGTAACTCAAATTACAACATAGTTTTAGTATAGTATATACTATAGAATCAAGAGCTAATTTAGACCTGCATATACTTATAAATGTACTAAAA
>NC_083479.1:19345977-19405977 GCF_030014155.1 Tachysurus vachellii
CGTGGATTTTATCTATAGTATTACTTTCATGTGAAGCAATTTTCCTTTGTATTTGACACACAGTTAACAGATTGGCATCATTTACACATTTTCCTCCTGAGAGAAGACTGAGAAATTGCATCCACAGAGAGGTTTCTGTGCCTCCTGTTCCTTCTGTTGCTTCTCTACACACACACACACACACACACACACACACACACATATATACACAAATCCAGTTCCCAAACCAAAGTGTACCAGTGTAACTTTAATGCGACATCAAAAGAAAGAAAAAAAAGATGAAGAATAACACAGTGCAGTAAGTGATGATGGCTCGGGTATTAAGAGCTGCACCGCTGTACTGCTGGAGCCTTGCGTTCTTGACTCGGCTTCAGAGGTTAAAGGTGCGGTGTACGATGTTTGAAAGCCAATGTTGACATTTGAAATCACCAAAACAAACACGCCCCTAACCCAAATGGGTGTCACCCCTGTTTTGATAGCTCCGCCCCACACATACATACGTAACCCAGGTAACTATTATGGCGGAACCTGTTGGGGCGGCTGGCCGAGGGGATATTATTATCAATAAATGAACACAATGAGTAATACTATGGTAACACAAATGTGTTTGTGTAGTACTGTGTGTTGTTGTGAAAGGTTTAGCTCTGTTTCACGCGGAAGACGTTCAGTTCTCTCCAGCGACGGAAAGCTGATCCTATATTAACACGGTTCCTGCTTCTTACCTTATCGTAAGCCTTTTTCGCTTTTCATTTTTTATCCTCCATGTTAAATGTTTCAATCGCTTTCTGCTAATGTCAGACATGTGCACTGAACACTCTCTCCACCCATATCGACAAGACACGCCCCTTTCTGCTAATGTCAGACATGCGCACTGAACACTCTCTCCACCCATATCGACAAGACACGCCCCTTTCCTGCTAATGTCAGACATGCGCACTGAACACTCTCTCCACCCATATCGACAAGACACGCCCCTTTCCTGCTAATGTCAGACATGCGCACTGAACACTCTCTCCGCCGCATATCGACAAGACACGCCCCTTTCTGCTAATGTCAGACATGCGCACTGAACACTCTCTCCACCCATATCGACAAGACACGCCCCTTTCTGCTAATGTCAGACATGCGCACTGAACACTCTCTCCACCCATATCGACAAGACACGCCCCTTTCCTGCTAATGTCAGACATGCGCACTGAACACTCTCTCCACCCATATCGACAAGACACACCCCTTTCTGCTAATGTTAGACATGCGCACTGAACACTCTCTCCACCCATATCAACAAGACACGCCCCTTTCTGCTCATTGGCTACATGTTTGTTTTGTTTGTCGGCCCGACTCAGTTTTCTGAAGCATTTCTCAAACAACGTGCACCCCACCTTTAACAGACGAACACGAAGTAAACGCAAAGCTTTGCTAAACGTTTTTAATCGTGTAAATCCAGCAGACCAGACGGGCGCCGCATGACTCGATGGCTGTAGGACGTTAAGCCTTGAAATGAGACCTCCAGTCAAGCTTCTCAGTCAGTTTTATTTTCATCGCCGGCAAATCGGCTCTGTAATAAAAGCCTTGTAATAGGCCGCATCGTAATAGACGCATTTTATTACAAAGCAATCATGTGACGCATGCTCTCAGATTGAAATTTTATATATATAACGTGTTGGGTCCAAAGCGAAGGTCATACTGTGATCATACATAATAGAAAAAAAAACAGGAAGCACCAGAACAGACAAACGTTTCCTGTTCGGATGCAGAAAACGTACTGAAGGCTTGGATTTTTCACGTGTGTTACAGTGAACAAAGTCTGTCACCTTCTCAACACCCAGATCTGAAGATTGACGAAAGACCAAATGACATCTTTTGGTCTTTTTCTGTAGCCTGTCCACCGGGTTTGACGTGTCGTACGGATGCTTTACTATTGTGAAGACAGTAGTAGACAGTAGTTAAAGGTTCTGTAGCCTACCTGCCTGTTTGGTCATTCTAGTCTGATCACAGCACCAAAGACTTGGTTGGTTGACCGGATAATCACATGAAAGAGCATGTGTACAGGTGTATCTAATATAAACCCATTATAATATGCAAGCTTGATTGTATTGTAGAGATAAAAGTACAACATTGTGTAGATGCTAGAGAGCTTTTTGTTAAACATCACATTCGTTCAGCAGCATGACAAAGTCGCATCAGCGTAGGCAAAGAGCAGCGTCGCGTGAAACATCTGCTTCTGGGAGCAGAGCTTAAACTTAGAAGCTTGTGTGTTCTTATCTGAGGCTTGGGATGTGTGTGTGTGTGTGTGTGTGTGTACAGGGCTGGAGGAAGGTGACTCCTGCAGTGTGTAATTAGACAGCAAACTGCCTCAACAAACACGCTGGCTGCCTTCATGAGCACGCGGCACACACACACTTGCGCACTCACACACCCTCTCTCACACATGCACACACACACACATACACACACACTTGTGCGCACAAAATCATACACACACACTTGTGCACACACACACGCACACCCACACAGACACACACACACTTGAGCACACACACATACACTCACACACCCACTCACACACACACACATACACTTACACACATACACTCATACACGTGCACACACACACTTACACACACAGACACACACACACACTTGTGCACACACACACCCACGCACACCCACACAGACACACTCACACACATATAGTCAGATGCTAACATCCTCTCTATATGTGGAGCTATTTTGTGCTTTCTTGCTTGTTTGCTTTTTTTCACCCAGCAGATGATTTTATCCAAAGTGACTCACAAGTAAGTCGCAATTCAATCCAAAGGTTTCAAAAAATGCTGACTCTGTAAAAACTCTTGCAAGGCACTGCAGCAACTCTACAGAAACACGAACAAGATGTTTGTAGAAACAACTTTAAGAGGCACATGCTAATGTTTTGGTGCGCTGCGAAACACTAAAACACATTGAACAGTAAAGTCTCCCAAGCTGATGTAAGCTACCCATCAAAAATAATAGCCAAACAATCTACATGTGTATTTTCTTTATTCCTTATTAACTTCGAGAGAAAAACAAAATAAAACAGAATTTGCAAAGGGTGTGAACGGCTGTGTTCTAGGTGCTAGCTAAAAAGTTACTAGCTTTGGTACATACAGTAATATTATAATAAATACATCCAGATGACATTTTGGAATAAAATCATCAACATCGTGGTGATAAAGTTACTCAATGATTATTTTTCTTTAGTAGCTAAGCAGGGGGCATGGTGGCTTAGTGGTTAGCACGTTCGCCTCACACCTCCAGGGTTGGGGGTTCGATTCCCGCCTCCACCTTGTGTGTGTGGAGTTTGCATGTTCTCCCCGTGCCTCGGTGGTTTCCTCCGGGTACTCCGGTTTCCTCCTCTGGTCCAAAGACATGCATGGTAGGTTGATTGGCATCTCTGGAAAATAGTCCGTAGTGTGTGATTGTGTGAGTGAATGAGAGTGTGTGTGTGCCCTGTGATGGGTTGGCACTCCGTCCAGGGTGTATCCTGCCTTGATGCCCGATGGCGCCTGAGATAGGCACAGGCTCCCCGTGACCCGAGGCACTTCGGATAAGTGGTAGAAGATGAGTGAATGAGTGAATGAGTGACTGAGTGAGTAAGTAACTAAGCAACTATATTAGCTTAGATAGATACTAGCTTAGCTAGATAGATAGATAGATAGATAGATGCTGTAGAGAGGACAGACTGTGCTCACATTGTGACCTCAGAGCTGTAGAGACAGAGCTGCATTTCCTAACCCAATGCAATAAATATAAAGAAATTCGGCAACATTACTTCCGGTCATTAGCAGACATCATCACTGGGTTTCAGATCCTGAGTAATGTACAGAAGCTCCCTGTGCTGCTGGGGGAAAAGAAGAACGCTGGATGATTGCAACCAAACATGTGATTGACTGCAACAACCTGAGGAACAACCAAGCCTCATGTCCCTCATGTACAGTATATATCATCACTCACTCACTCACTCATCTTCTACCGCTTATCCGAACTACCTCGGGTCATGGGGAGTCTGTGCCTATCTCAGGCGTCATCGGGCATCAAGGCAGGATACACCCTGGACTGAGTGCCAACCCATCGCAGGGCACACACACACACACTCATTCACTCACGCAATCACACACTACTGGACAATTTTCCAGAGATGCCAATTAACCTACCATGCATGTCTTTGGACCGGGGGAGGAAACCGGAGTACCCGGAGGAAACCCCCGAGGCACGGGGAGAACATGCAAACTCCACACACACAAGGCGGAGGCGGGAATCGAACCCCCAACCCTAGAGGTGTGAGCGTGCTAACCACTAAGCCACCGTGCCCCCCATATATATATCATTAATTTATTCTAATTATTATGAACTTGAAGTTCTATATCTATTTAATTACTACTTAATATTCGTTCCTTTTCTTTTTAGCTTGTTCTCTTAATATTTATTGATCCTTAAACCAATACTTACCTGCTTTAGCAACACTGTTTAGCAGCACCACAGTCATGCTAATGAAACTCACTGAATTCAATTGAACTGAACAGATAGACAGCTATTTTATTAATTATTCCAGTCTTCCATTTTTAAAGTTCCAAGGACCACTTTGAAGGTTTTACCTGCTGCATGAATGATTTCTTGAAATCCATTGTACCATATTTCAGGCCTCAATGGAGTTAATTACGGGTTTCTACTTTCAGATTTTTAGCATTTGACAGGATCTACTTAGCAGAGAGAAAAGAGACAGTGTACTTTATCGCTGTAAATATGTGGATAGCGGCTTATGGAAATTAAGGCAGTGATTATCCTGGATTAGTTATACAGAGATCCCAGTAAACCTGTCTGAGATGACAGTGTGTCAGATGATGATGTCTGGCATGTAGTCATGATGATCTCAGTTCTCTCATTTGCATCCTTTATTTGCATTAATTTACATTATATTTTTGGCATACGTCATTTCTCTATTATACAGTACATATTTAATTTATTTTATTTGTATAGCGCTTTTAACAATGTATATTGTCTCTAAGCAGCTTAAAAGAAGTATAGAAACAGAAAAAGTTTAAAATTAAGTTATTATTTATCTCTAATATTTATCCCTAATGATCAAGCCTGAGGTAACGGTGGTGAGGAAAAACTCCCTGAGATGATACGAGGAAGAAACCTTGAGAGGAACCAGACTCAGAAGTGAACCTCATCCTCATTTGGGTGACAATGGACAGTAAACCATGTAAAGGTACATAATGTCCTTTCTACAACAGTTTATAGTCCAGTGGAATTGAGTGACCAAGAGCTCCTAAGAACGAACCGGTCTGAGTTCATTACTGAGATCATTACAGACTTAACACTAATTCCTTACTGAAGTCTTCAAATGTTCACTGTTGAATACCCGATCACAAAGATGACTGACGCAATGGCAGCTCTAAAACAGAGTCGTTGTCTCAAAGTTAGGACGGTCCATGCAGATCTATCCCAGCAGAGGACACCACCAGGAGATGAGACTCCAACCAGGGGTAGAGCATCAGGATGGATCAGGTAGGTCCAGAAAGTAGGAAGGTTCACACTGGGAACTCAGAACACTGGGAGCTCAGGAGTTTCACATGGAGAGAGTGAGAGAGAGAGAGAGAGAGAGAGAGAGAGAGAGAGAGAGAGGTATGCTTGCATTATTAGGATTGCTTGCATATATATATCATGTATTACAATAGGATTTGGCTGGTGTCCTAAACAAACCTTCAGGATTAGACTTATGGACCTACTCAACCCTTTTAAAACCTTAGGGCTTGGCTCCTGAATGATTGTACATGCCCTTAAACTATTTTATCACCCACACTTCCTACCTTGAGCAATGTCTTCGACTAAAAACTGGTATTAAGACTTATTGCCATTAGCGGCATATGGTCTTGGTCTCAACCAAGTAATATTTTTAATGTCTTTTCTTTTTGCATGCAAAGTTTGACAAGGAATTTAGAATATATTAAATGAAACTAAACATAGGCTTAAACAGAGTGTATTAGAAATATACAAATATGAATTGAGGAAAAAAGTATTGACTTTTTATTAACTTGCCAAAATCAGTACTATAAGGTACTGCTTAGAAAGCTTGGTGTATGGGTCATGTGTGTGTGTGTGTGTGTGTGTGTGTGTGTGCGTGTGTGTGTGTGTGTGAAATGCGCTCAAGGCCACATTGGCAGCAGGTCATTGGAGATCAGGTGAGCATTGACCCGTAAATAACTCATTCGACTGTGAGCTCCTGAGAAATAGAGCAGGGACTTTAGGTGCCTTACATGCTTTAGATACTTTTCTATCATCATTGATGGGATTCAAACCTCTGAACCCTTCGGGGCAAAAACCAAGCGGCCATTCAACCTCTATAAACAGCATATAGAATGTTACGTTGCTGGAATTATAAATACCTTATTGAGCACTGAAACACTTTCAGACTATGTATATATATATATATATATATATATATATATATATATATATATATATATATATATATATATATACTGTATAGTTACAGTAATCCCTCAAGGATGTGTCTTAGGACCTTTCACCTTAGGAACTTAATTGAATATAATGTTATTAAGGTTCATCACGTTACGAGCCATAATATACCGTTTATCTTGGGCAAGAGGCTGGCACTTGTCCTGTGGCAGTTACAAGCTCAGATTTAAGATAGACATTAAAATTGTAACAATAGTGAAAGAAAGTGAAAGTGACGTGACCCATACTCAGAATTTGTTCTCTGCGTTTAACCCATCCAAAGTACACACACAGCACTGAACACACACACACCGTGAACACACACCCGGAGCAGTGGGCAGCCATTTATGCTACGGTGCCAGAAGAGCAGTTGGTGGGGTTCGGTGCCTTGCTCAAGGGCACCTCAGTCGTGGTATTGCCGGCCAGAGACTCGAACCCACAACCTCAGGGTTAGGAGTCAAACTCTCTAACCATTAGGCCACGACTTCCCAATATACATCAAAGTCAACTAAACTATATGCACTTATGGTGTGAGAGGTGGAGCTTTCTGACCTTTGAGACATGATTGACAGACAAGTTGAGATGCTTACGTACAAAAAGCTTATTTGTGGAAATTACATGTTCAATTTACTGCCAAGTTTTAGCGATTAAAAATAAAATAAAATTGCCAAATTGCCATTTATAATTTACTCATATAGTAAAATGTGCCTAAAGTACATAATGTACCTAAAGGGCATCATGCCTAGAGATACTTCTTTGTCCTGTTTGGTTGGTTATTTGTTGTCCGCAGTATTTGCTTTTTTTATATTTTATTCCCAGATTCTATATCGCCACAGAGTCTCAAAGTTTCTCTGTAAGCAGATAGTTTATTGACCTCGAATATACAAAGAAGTTTGCCAAATATTTTGAAAAGAGTTCTGACTTAAAAATCGCTGACCAACATTTGTGAGTTCTGCATCTGTCAGCAAGCTGAACTCTTGCCAAAACTGGGCCAAATTGGCTGCTTGTTGGTTTGTAAGTGGGTGAGAAATGTGTGGAGCCTTGTTTTGTTTTCATACAGTACAAAGAGACTTGGTCTTCGTTTGGGTGAAAATGTGCTGCAGGTTGGCAGAAAATTCAAGATCGCGCAGAAGAAAAATCCTCAAATTGCCTCATTGCTTATGGAATTACTGTGAGCAATTGTAAGTAAAAAAAAAGTCAGTAATATCAGTTGAGGGATTCGACTTCAGATTAGAAGATCCTCAACATGAATCTATTTCCAGAAGATAAGGTGTGATACAGTATGTGATGCAACAACGTGATATACTGTAGAGCCTCAGGATAGAAAACGCTGAATGCAGAAGATGATGTAAAACTATTGGGTAAGTCTTCTTTATTGACGGTTATTCTGCAGCTTTACTGCTTCTCTCAGGGAAGATGTGTGGGCTGGCAAAAGACCAAGCGTAGTCTTTACTAACAACCTGTGACCAGAAGTTTATATCATATTACATGGTAACATGATATAAAATCTAGAGATGGTCTTGTTTGGTTTATTATATACTGTACACCAGTGGTCCCCAACCTTTTTATCGCCGCGGACCGGTCAACGTTTGATCATTTTACGGCGGCCCGCTGTTGTTTATATTTTAGGTTGTTTTGATTTAATAATTTGTAATTAAACAGGGGGGCACGGTGGCTTAGTGGTTAGCACGTTCGCCTCACACCTACAGGTTCGATTCCCGCCTCCACCTTGTGTGTGTGGAGTCAGCATGTTCTCCCCGTGCCTTGGGGGTTTCCTCCGGGTACTCCGGTTTCCTCCCCCGGTCCAAAGACATGCATGGTAGATTGATTGGCATCTCTGGAAAATTGTCCGTAATGTGTGATTGTGTGAGTGAATGAGAGTGTGTGTACCCTGTGATGGGTTGGCACTCCGTCCAGGGTGTATCCTGCCTTGATGCCCGATGACGCCTGAGATAGGCACAGGCTCCCCGTGACCCGAGGTAGCTCGGATAAGCGGTAGAAAATGAGTGAGAATGAGTGAGTGTATTTAAACATGCCTTCAAAATAAAATACAGTTACACTAAAAAATGAATATAAAGTGATTTAACATTTTAACTCACTAGAACGCTAAATCAATGAGAACCCTGAGCTTGTTTCTTTGCAACGAGACGGTTCCATCTGGGGGTAATAGGAGACAATGACACCCGAAGTGTGTTGCTTATGTCCAGTTTATTCCGTTGTTTTGTTTTGGTTGCTGTCACTGCAGAAAACCCAAAAGCGTGACACAGATAGCATGTCGGAAATGGCAATAGGGATTTACAGTAAGTGCTGTGGTGGCAATCTCAGGGTATTCCGCCATGACTTTAATCCAGAACACCGGCAGAGTTTCTAACTTTCTAACGACGTCTGTTTCGTACTCATTTTTGCTAATTTGCAGGTTAAATTTGAGCAAACACAATATACACGTACACCAAGCACTGTTATACATGAGAAAGTACCGGTGAACAGAGAGAAGAGCGATACACACCTTCTCTCCACCAAAGCTACAACGCCACTGCTGCTTGCAGCCGCTCAGCTCCAGACGTCACTTAAAACCAGCCCGATATCACGATATTTTGCGCATGCGCGGTATTGGTGCGGCTTTAGGTGACGTCTCTCAGCTCCTGGTTAACCTCTCATCCATGGAAAGTCTCACAAACCCGAGAGAAATACACCACAGTAAATAAAATGGAAATACTTTAATGTTAATTGGGCGGCCCGGTACCATTTGGTCCAAGGACCGGTACCGGTCCGCGGCCCGGGGGTTGGGGACCACTGCTGTACACTATACCATTATTTAGCACTTTAAGCTAAATTATACAGTATATCAAGAGGATCAGATTTACTATCGTCGCTGTCAGGCGGAATCCTCGTATCTCCAAAACCGTTATTTTTCAGGAAATTAAAAAAACGCCGTACCTTATCTGCAGTGCACAGGGTTTAGTCCGCGTTGCAGTGGATTGTCTTGCGCTAAATTCCTGTCCTCAGACGAGCACCAGAACTAGCGGGGGTCAAGATTTTTTTTTCTTTGAGCGCAGTGTTTTGAAGACATTTACCTCAGAAGACGTGTTGATTCGTTGCGACTCTTCTTGAGGAGAAATATGCCGTGAAGCTCTCCCGCGGAGTGAGGAAGAGGTGGACAGTTGAAGTGTCCAATGGAGTTATGAGATTTGCGCTCAAGCTATTTTCAAGACTTTAGATTGTTTAATAACTTGTAGAAATAACAGACCCACATGGGGACTGACCAATAGCATCGATATGTGAAAAAATATGAAATTGACCAAATTTGGACATACGAGGTTTCCGCCCGACAGCGACGATATGTAAATTCAACACACTCTATAAACACAACCTTTCTACACACTTAGGATTTGTCTTTATTCTTCTACCCTACAGCAGCACACTAATACAGTAGTCTATAATCACACTTATAACATGGTGTCACCCAGAAGAGGACGGGGTTCATTTTAAGTCCAAACGCGTCTTCTACATGAGAGTTCTTCTCTCGTGTCTGGCATATTCATTACAGATCGAAATCTACACTCTGACTGCTGGCCATGTCTACTGTTAAAAGTGCCATAATAATAAAAATAAAGGGCCAGTAATCCAAAGTGCTATCTTACATAAGTGACCTTAAAAGTGACTGGTCCTCAAAGCACCTTTATTCCTTTGTTCATAAAAGGTTATTACTTCAAAAGTGCAGAAAGCAATACCATCTACCGAGTCAATTATGATTCTTAGGAAAAGCTATCATTTTCATTAGAACGGCCAATTATCTGACGTACGCGAAGTTATAAAAGAAAGTCGAGTGGGATGTCAGGTGGTAAGCTTGGAATATATGAAATAATTGAATTATTATTATTATTTTTTTTTTAATTCAAGCGAAAATCTTTAAGGTAAAAAATACGTTCAAATAAAATGTTCTCAAATAGATTCTTTTAAAATAATCCCATAAAAGAATAGCAGGTACTATATGGTTTCCTTGTGGGATTCTTCAGGGATTTATTTATGTGTTGTTAAAAGCAATAACATTAGCTCATAAATATACTTAACCGTACCGCTAATCATCATCATTCTAAACATTCTTCAGAAAAAAGTTTTTAATGTCATGCTACTAAGGAAGAAAAATTCATTTTGTGTGTATAAGAGCAGCTTTTCTCTGTCTGGGAAAGCAATTTCAAATCACATAATGGAGAGCAGGGGTACATTAACTGCAAGAAGGATTGTTATTAGGTCTCACATTGTTCTCCAGACAAACATTACTGCCTCTTCTCAGTATTAATGTGTTAATAAAAAACCACACGCTAGAGACATCTTACAGTGTACGAGTGTAGGAAGTGTACCCAACCTCGCTATTAAATGCTAATACTCTGTCCGACGACCAAGACTGAGGCTCATTCCCCGTTTATTAAACACAAATAAAGTCAGTGAAGCATGAAGAGCACCCACAATGAATCACCAGGAAGAGCTTCAGCCATCAGTCGTTTTTCAAGAACTACTTTAAGCATTCATTCATTCATTCATTCATTCATCTTCTACCGCTAATCCGAACTAGGCGAGGTGTGAGGCGAACGTGCTAACCACTAAGCCACCGTGCCCCCCTCCCGGAAATTCTGGGAATAAAATTGAGGAATTTGTTGACAGACATATCTGGATGGAGGTGGAACAAAACTGGAAAAAATATAAAAGTCTAAACGCACACAGGGAGAAGATGGAAAACTGGGGGCGTGGAAATGCTGCAGGGGTGGAGCTGAGCGGCGGCTACGGATATACAGTCTAGTTACATAGTCGGGCATCATTTGTTCAGTCCTGACTATAGGTCCCGTCTATATTCTACAGACGGTGAGTCAGTTGTTCAAAAGGAAGTTGTGGTATCCATTTCCTTACGTTTATGACATGATGAGAGGTAAGTCCTTTCAATATGTCATTGGCATTGTGATATTGATTGTTGAGCAAAATGTAATTAAAAATACTAATTGTAAGCAAGCGGGCTCGGTGGCTTAGTGGTTAGCACGTTCACCTCATACCTCCAGGGTTGGGGGTTCGATTCCCGCCTCCGCCTTGTGTGTGTGGAGTTTGCATGTTCTCCCCGTGCCTCGGGGGTTTCCTCTGGGTACTCCGGTTTCCTCCCCCGGTCCAAAGACATGCATGGTAGGTTGATTGGCATCTCTGGAAAATTGTCCCTAGTGTGTGATTGCGTTAGTGAATGAGAGTGTGTGTGTGTGCCCTGCGATGGGTTGGCACTCCATCCAGGGTGTATCCTGCCTTGATGTCCGATGATGCCTGAGGTAGGCACAGGCTCCCCGTGACCCGAGGTCGTTCGGATAAGCAGTAGAAAATGAATGAATTGTAAGCAAATGTGTGGCAGCAAATGTGTGGCAGCAAGGGCGTGGTCACGCAGCAGGGGTGTGGCCAAACAGCAGGGGCATGGTCAGGCAGCAGGGTGTGGTCAAGTGTCAGCTATGGATGGAGAGAGAGCAAGTTGAACCAGATGGTATTATGATGACTCTCACCTGTGTTTAATCACAGCAAGTTTACTTCTATGTGTCTTTGTCCTTTTAAGAAAAGAGAGAGAGATAGAGAGAGAGAGAGAGAGACAGACAGACAGACAGACAGCAAACGCAAACCTGTGCTGAAGGAAGTCACACGTAATGCATATGTTCACACCCCCAAATATGACCTTAGATGCTGATGATCTTATCATCAGGGTGGTGTTTATTCTGGTTTTTCCATCAAGTGCTAAAAGTGCATTGAACAGATTCTACAAAATCCAAAATATGTCCTTTATGCCTTAATTAATATTTATGCTAATTGTTTAGCTAATTTTGATTAGATTTACTAATTACGATTTTTAAAAAAATGGAGCACATCAGATTTTCAAATGCATAATTTTTGTTGATTTCCAGGGGCTTAACAATAGGAACCCACTTTGAACTCCCATTAAAGGTCTGTGTTCAATACATGCTAATTCCTATAGAAATCATCTTTCGGATGCAACATCATCAAATGCAGCTGCCACATTTAAATGACTTCATTACCATTGTTCACCAGCAGTGCTAACTGTTCCGTCACCTGGCAGAATTAAAGAAAACAAAGACGAACAAAAACATCTAAATTATAAAAAGTCTTAGCAGTGATTAGCCATATCTATAAAAGTGAAGCTAGAACATTTTCCAGCTTTGAAGCATCACACTGACATCCATTTACTTGCCACACAGAAGCCACTTAACAGCACTAAGTGCTTAAATCAGTCCTGTCACTGATTATTGCATTTAGTGATGGCAAACGGCTGTATGAGAATCAACCGTTCATACAATACGACTGGACTCGAGCTTACTGCAGCATAAAGGGAGAGAGGTTTTAAGACATGCCAGATCCACTCTATTAGACCACAATTACTCCTAAAGTGAGTGGCAGCCAACCAAATCACTTACATTTGCCTGGACCTGCTTCTGCCATGCTTTCAGCTTTTGTGAAATTGGATTGCTATCATAAACAGATTCTGCTCTCGCATGAGATAAGCCACAAAGTGAACTAAGAATCTGTTATTAAACACTGGTTTGCTCCAAAATCCCTGAACAAAACTTATTTTTCTATCGTTTATTTTTTCCTAATCAACACTTCTCTATTTAATTAATAGGAGACACATGAGCGGGTGTAAGAGCTAATCCCCTTTTCAATCAACTGAATTATACAGTATGATTCTAAAGCATGAACAATTAGAAATAGCTAGCCTTGCGTGTCGTGTCACATCACTCTGTATAACCACTGCCTGTTTGAGGAAGGAACAGTCTGCATGTTATTGTCACAATGTTATTGGGTCTGTATTGGCATTTATACTGCACTGATCATTGACTACAGTAACAGAATTCATTGCCTTTAATAAATCTGCAGAGGATCATGTCATGGCTGCTTGTAGCAATGTAAGCTAGCTAGATACCTTTAAGAACCACTGGGATGTCAGTACACTGGTAGTGGCCCTAATCCCTAATCCCAAACCCTGTTAATATTGCTAATATTGGCAAAAACCCATAAACTAGCCCCAACCCAGCCTTCATCCTAACCCTAACCCTCTACAACTTACCTACAACTCCTAACCTTAAACTCTAATCCCAACCCCTAACTTTAACCTAACCACACCGAACCCTACCCCACCCCCAAACCTCCACCCCCTCTTCTCACAAAAATTGTGAAATGCAGTCAATACAAAAAAATTCCAAAAACCATAACCTTGAAATAATTGTATGCTTTTAAATATGAAACAGATCCTCAAACCCAGAAACAAATAAAGCAAAGTGCAGAAAATCTTCTTTTGGTTATTCATGTTTTTATTGTTTAGATTTAATTTAATGAATTTTAAGATAAGAATTTTAAGATAATTTTAAGATGGAGATCCTCGTTTCTACAAAACCGTTATTTTTCAGGAAATTAAAAAAACGCCGTATCTTATCTGCAATGCACAGGGCTTAGTCCGCGTTGCAGTGGATTGTCTTGCTGAAGGTCTTGAGTTTGAATCGCAGGGCCAAAAAGCTGCTGCCCCTGAGCAGGACCCTTAACCCTAAATTGATCAGCCTGTGCTTCCTCCACTCCACTGGGAGATGGAGTTGAGTATCCTTTAACCTAATCCTAAAAGATAGTGAGTGAGATCCACTAGACAGCAACAAAAGCACAGCAAATGTTTGACTTCTGTGTAGACCAGTTAAACTTCTAAAGATTAAGACCTATCAACCTTTTACACTCCAACATTTTCAACTTATGTTGATTTTCAACAGATGCTGGAGAAAGAACTGACCTTCATTCCAACACTAGGTGGATCAGACCCAGGGGATCTGATGAGGGATGGCCATGGGCACAACACAAAATGAAAGGTTTTGAACCACCAGTTCTATCATGTAATAAACCCATCAGGAAATTAGTTTACAAAATTTATGGAGCCATAAATCCATATAGATATTAGTCAGACAGACTGGACAATTTTTCTAAAACACAAAGAAGAGCAATTTATTCCCTCAAAACAATCAAAGACATACTCATATCAGGCAGATAAAAAAATCAGGAATAATCGTTTTGTATAAATACCAATACATATGAGGCAAAAATACAGTTAAACAACACTGACTAAAATTCTGCTAACTCTTTCACTCTAAAAAGAAACTCAGAATACAGAAAATTCTCACTAATCTACAGCAAGAAATATTCATCAATCATCAATTCATCAGTGGGTTCAGATATTCCAAAACCGACCAAACAACACAATCGACACAATCCTCTTCACCATCGACAATAATAGCTGGCATACAAATATATCCACCAAATCGGGACTAAAAGCTACTAGAAATCAGTTTGACCTAAAATTACTTTAAATTTTATTTCTTAATAAAATTTTTTTTTTTTTAAAATTCCAAGGTAGAACAATGAACAAGAAATTTGCACCAGCCTACGAAAACATCCCTTGGTGGAAAATGTGACCACACACCAGTTATTTATTAGAGATCCTCGGATGACATCTTTGGAGTCTGGCAGCATGGTGACAGAAAGATTGATCAATTCATCAGAACCACAAACACGCACCAGCCAAATATCACAGTAAAACACAAAAACAATCAAGGCACAATTTAATTTCTAGACACCACAGTGATTTTGAGAGAAAAACTCATGGAAAAAAAAACTCACGGGGAGCCTGTGCCTAACCGTCTCGTTGCAAAGAAACAAGCTCAGGGTTCTCATTGATTTAGCGTTCTAGTGAGTTAAAATGTTAAATCACTTTATATTCATTTTTTAGTGTAACTGTATTTTATTTTGAAGGCATGTTTAAATACACTCACTCATTCTCACTCATTTTCTACCGCTTATCCGAGCTACCTCGGGTCACGGGGAGCCTGTGCCTATCTCAGGCGTCATCGGGCATCAAGGCAGGATACACCCTGGACGGAGTGCCAACCCATCGCAGGGCACTCTCATTCACTCACGCACTCACACACTACGGACAATTTTCCAGAGATGCCAATCAACCTACCATGCATGTCTTTGGACCGGGGGAGGAAACCGGAGTACCCGGAGGAAACCCCCGAGGCACGGGGAGAACATGCAAACTCCACACACACAAGGCGGAGGTGGGAATCGAACTCCCAACCCTGGAGGTGTGAGGCGAACGTGCTAACCACTAAGCCGCCGTGCCCCCCCAAAATGAAACAAATTGACAAAAAGATTTTCAAATAACAAGCAGGAGGAGGAAATTGTCTTTTAGCTGTAGATCGCATCATATGACCTGAAACATATCAAATTCAAAACCCAAGCCAACTCTGACCTTAACCCTAAACTAGCCCTAAACCAGCCCTAAACCAACCCTTGTAAGCAGACTCCAAACTAGCTCATGTTCCGCAGTTCTCAGATGCCAAAGTCCAGGTAGATGGCTTTCCAGGTAGATCGCTTTTACCACATCAGGGGGGTTCTGTAACATCTGTAAGCCTTTATAGTAATTTATAGTCGTGGCCTAATGGTTAGAGAGTCTGACTCCTAACCTGAAGCTTGTGGGTTCGAGTCTCGGGCCGGCCACGACTGAGGCGCCCTTGAGCAAGGCACCAAACTCCCCGGGCGCCGCAGCATAAATGGCTGCCCACTGCTCCAGGTGTGTGTGTGTTCACTGCTGTGTGTGTGCACTTTGGATGGGTTAAACGCAAAGAACAAATTCTGAGTGTGGGTCACCGTACTTAGCCGTATGTCACGTCACTTTCTTTACCATCATAAGCCCTATTCGGACGGGGTTAGTTTTACATGGGGACGTGGAGTAATGCAATTTTACCTCAGGACGTCTGTAATATTAATTGGCCAATTCGCACGGGACAAGACATCTCAGTAAAACTAGCTGAAGTGGGAGGGGTAACTCGCTTTACGCACCACAGTAACCTCCTTGTCGTCATGTGCGTATACATATTTACAGCGGGTCTATTCGGACGGGATTAGTATTACCTGAGGTAATTTTTCCAGACCTTTTTACAGAAGGTAAAAGTCGCCGTAATCTTTACTGACATTGTCCGTAATGATTACCGAGATGGCACATTCGGACGGGACTAAAATCACAGAGAAGCTCTGGTAATAATTACTTTACCCTCACGTCCCCACGTAATACTAATCCCGTCCGAAGAAAACTTCATTACATCACTTAATTTTTTCAAAAAATCATTACATCAAGATACCAATATTTACCGGAGTTGAGCAGACTTTGATTTCTGACGGAAGCATGAGATCCAATTCCTTGGCCATAGGACACAACATTGTTAATGCTTCAGTTCTGGTCTAAATCAATTTAACATGTATCGTACAACACCTACCTTATCAAATATCACAAATGTGTCAGCATATGCACTAATTCGGGCAGAGATGGAGACGGATAGTCCTTTATTCCCAGTCCACAATGTATGATTGCATGAAACGCTACAGGGACATACACAGGTATCGCAGGCAGCTAAAGCTTTTAGATTATTTCAAATATGAAAATAACCAGAATCGCTTACATTTTATTGCTGATTCTACAAGGGAACGCAATTCAGAGTCTGTTTCGAAGAGTAACTGGAAACTCATTCAAAAAGATACCTGGTTGCTATCACAAGTTCAGAATAGGATCTCATCAGACCCAGTTTCACTCGTGAACAAATTAAAACCTTAAAGAAATGATCCCAAATCCCAGACATCGTAATAAAACTGGACAATAAAGGATCACAGATAGCAATCATGGGAAATTAACCATCTTCTGGAATCCAATTAGCTAACACACCTAGCTAATTTGGTAACACATACCACAAAACCAACCCCCTTTCTGAAAGGAACACCAAGCAGACTTCAAGAAAATATTAGCATCCTTCATTACATCCAAAAAGCTTACTAAGTAGTTCGGATACTCCTTGAAAGAGAAAATTTTATCTTCTCCCAAAGATTCACAAACCGCCTGAGAAGTGGACTGTACCCTGTAGCATCAGCCAATTATCAGTGATTGTGGCTCAGAGTCGTATCAGGTGGCTAAATTCACTAAAAATGACGTCAATGGAAAAGAATGAAATGCAATGGAAAAGAAGTTTGCACCAGTGCATGTAAATCTCTACTTGAATCACTTATACCTTGGAAGTGAGTGAGTTTGTGGTCCTTAAACATAGCCAGCTACCAAAGATACAGCTGATATTTTTAGATGGCTTATTTGATCTCTGGACTTGTTCTAAAGGAGGTATTTTATACTTTATTTTATAGGTTTTAAAATCCCAGCATACATCAATTAAAATCACGCACAAAAAACAAAGAAAAAAATATTTTTAGACGCACAAACCTTTTTAATACATCGAAGAATGGGAGCAAGGATTAGGTTGTCTCATTGCCCTCTATCACTCCTGGTGAAGTATACGCATGGGAATTAATCCTAACCCTGACGCTAACCTTGACCTCTAACCTTCATAAAAGAAAAAAAATCAAACAACCCTAACCCATGCTAACCCTAACTATATAAATGTACTCTACCTATAATGACTGGCTGCTAGACGAAAGATCAATTGAAATGAAATTAGCAGTTCAGGGGAAAGTCTATTAATAAGCCTATTTATTTATTTATTTACTTACTTACTTACTTACTTACTTATTTATTTATTATACGTACTGTTTATTCACTGTTAGTAATTTAAAGAGGTTAAGTTTTCATGGTGCTGCTAAGAAGAAAACAGAAAAATGCCATGACCAGGATCACAGCGTAGGTAGGGTTATTGCATGGTAGGATTATTGCAAGCTATTTTCAGTTGGATGATATCATTGATTGGATGCCACACCACAGTGACAATGCGGCGTTTCATGCGATTAGTTTCACCCAGAGTGTCAACAGATTATTCAATAGCTTAAAGCCTGCCGTTCTTCATGGCACGTCTGGTCTTAAAGGTGACACTGAAAATCAAAGGCAACTAACAATCATATACTTTCCTCTTGGAAAAAAAGTAACTGGAATGATCTGATGCTTTCATTTATTTATCGTTCACAGGGGACCATGGATTCTATCCCAGGGGACTCTGGGAACAAGGCAACAAGATAAGGTGCCAACCCCTCGTATGGAACACTCACTCACTCACTCACTCACTCATTTTCTACCGCTTATCCGAACTACCTCGGGTCACAGGGAGCCTGTGCCTATCTCAGGCATCATCGGGCATCAAGGCAGGATACACCCTCGATGGAGTGCCAACCCATCGCAGGGCACACACACACACACTCTCATTCACTCACGCAATCACACACTACGGACAATTTTCCAGAGATGCCAATCAACCTTCCATGCATGTCTTTGGACCGGGAAAGGAAACCGGAGTACCCGGAGGAAATCCCCGAGGCACGGGGAAAACATGCAAACTCCACACACACAAGGCGGAGGCGGGAATCAAACCCCCAACCCTGGAGGTATGAGGCGAACGTGCTAACCACTAAGCCACCGTGCCCCCCTAGTATGGAACAATCTAGAATTTTTTTCTAGCAATCTCTGGTTCTTTCTATGGGAAGCTCAATGATCTATGCATAAAAATGCAAGACCCTATAATTACTCAGGACATTAACTCTTTAAGATTCTTCTGTGTTTATAGTTTTTATAATCATGGGCTTGCACATGTGGTTGAGGTTTCTCATGATAGTTGTTTTATGTTAACTTAAATTTCATTCAGGTAAATTGTTAGACATCCTGAGAATATTAATATGATCAGGGGCAATTGTAGGGCTACCAAATACCACCACCCATCCGCTGATTAGACTCCGACTCTTCCTTTACCATTTCTTTAGCTTCTTCAGATAGCTTCTGGCAGAAGATAAAAGTGGAAATAAAACTAAAACCTGGCTGTTGTGTTGATATTGTCTGCCAAAAAGAGAAGGTCTCCTGAAGAGTACATGGCTGAAGATATGATACATCATGCTGACCCAACAAGAGCAGATCGGTGAAACTGGATTAAGATTGGAAACATCTGAGATTTATTCAAGCAGCTAACCAAGGCCTTAATCCTAACCTTGACCTTCATGCAAATTAAGTAGTGAATTGTTTGGAATTCTCAAGCATAAGACTGTATAGCTAATCCAAGCTGTAAATAAACAGTGATGGCTGGTCATGATGTAAATGCGAATCTAAACACTAATACTTGACAATAGCTTGATAAATAACTTACAGTGATCCCTCGTTTATTGCGGTTAATGGGGACCGGAACCCATCGCGATAGGTGAAAATCCGCGAAGTAGGATTGGCCCCCCATGGAATTTCTGTATATGTGTGTGTGGGTCCCAGAATGTTTCAAATATGTATATTTATACTTTATATATATATTTTACTTCATTCATTCATTCATCTTCTACCGCTTATCCGAACTACCTCGGGCCACGGGGAGCCTGTGCCTATCTCAGGCGTCATCGGGCATCAAGGCAGGATACACCCTGGACGGAGTGCCAACCCATCGCAGGGCACACACACACACTCTCATTCACTCACGCAATCACACACTACGGACAATTTTCCAGAGATGCCAATCAACCTACCATGCATGTCTTTGGACCGGGGGAGGAATCCGGAGTACCCGGAGGAAACCCCTGAGGCATGGGGAGAACATGCAAACTCCACAAGGCGGAGGCGGGAATCGAACCCCGACCCTGTAGGCGTGAGGCGAACGTGCTAACCACTAAGCCACCGTGCCCCTATATTTTACTTAAATCTATTTAATTATAAAACCTTATGATGTTAGCGTCGTCTTTTTTGATGTAGCGCACTGTCGATTCATTCACTCCATAATGGCATGCCACCGCAGCATAACTTCTGCCCTGTTTTAACATATCTAAAAGTTTGACCTTTTCACTGATGGTCATCATCTTCCTCTTCCTCTTGGGCTCACTAGAGGAATCTTTCGCAGGGGCACGGCGCTTAGGAGGCATTGTAAGGGCTTAACGATAAGTTAATTTCGAACACAGCACTTAGATACGTGAGACACAGAATGAGATCATGAGCGTGAATGAGAATGGTGAGATACAACAAGGGAAGAAGCTGGGAGAGGATGCGGTGATGCGCAGCCAATCAGCTCACGGGATACATCCACTCGTGCTCTCATTCGTCGAACCAGGAACCAATCACGTGCCTTGTCTGAGTGCCCATGGGTATGTACAAAGCCTCTGAGAGAGTTTCTCTCTTTGTCTGGCATCCTGGGAAACCGATTCTCTCGCGCATCACGATGAAACAACGCTGTTTTCTGCAATACGGCTGCCGATTTGGCGGTATTTTTGAATTTTTATTTTCCGATGAATATTTTTGAAAAATCCGCGATGCACCGAGGCTGCGAAACTTGAACCGCGAAGTGGCGAGGGATTACTGTATTAGGGGTTGGATATGAAGTGTGTCATCATTTTAAAGCAAAATGAGAGAGGTTTTGTCATTCACCTTTTTGTGTGATTTGTATTTGAAATCGATGTTCACATTTGTTGCAGATAGTGTACATGTTTATACCAGCCATCCCTGTGGTATAACACAGCATTACAATCATTAAATCTGACTACGCTAATTATTTCTATTGAGATAATATCGATTCATTCCTATATTCAATTTGGTTATTTGTTTGCCAGTGCAATTCTTTAGCAAATACTCCATATTGCAGCTTTACACCAGCTTTAAACATTTTTACATCTGGCTAAATTTTGATGCATGGATCATTTCTGACTACAAACAGTATACAGTATGTGCAGGCAGACATTTGGTAGTTTTGATCAATCTGCTAAAGAAACCTGGTCCTGATTTAGTTCATATCCTAGACAGCTTCTATCTACTGCACCACTGCAGCTTAAGTAGGAATGTTTATCATCGATTGAGTTAACTTGTGTGGGTTGGGACCAAGGAACTTTACCACTACGCTCCCAGAAACACTACAATTTTCACGTCTCTGGGTTCTTCAGGACCAGGCTTGGGAATTTGTGCTAATTCAGAAGAACCTACAATAACCTCTGAGGACTAGAAGCAGATTAGTATCAATGAATCTATGGCATGGTGTCTAAGTTAGCATTTTTGGTGAGATAATAATATAAAATAAGATAAGATAAGATAGAACTTTATTAATCCCGAAAGAAATTGTACATTATATAGAAAATGGGGGCACGTGGCTTAGTGGTTAGCACGTTGAGAATGAGAGTGTGTGTGTGCCCTGTGATGGGTTGGCACTCTGTCCAGGGTGTATCCTGCCTTGATGCCCGATGACGCCTGAGATACGGCACAGGCTCCCCGTGACCAGAGGTAGTTCGGATAAGCGGTAGAAAATGAATGAATGAATATACAAAATGTACAAAAAGGTGCTTGAGAATTCTTCCTGCAATTTATGTCGCACTCGATTCTGGCCAGTTAGTCGTAAACTCACAAGACACTCTCTCAACATTTCTAATAAATTCAGAATAATTTCAATTAAAAAAATTCTGGATGAAGTAATAATTAGTAAATGCTCCTGATTATCCAGCTTTGCATCAAATCTAAATATCATGTATTTGGCAGCCAGGCCACGGCCTTGTGTGTGGGAAGCTAAAGCTAATTGATCTCAGACTCACTGCATTAAAAAGTGCTATAATTCTCTATAGGAACACTCGAGCTAGTTAGGAGCTGCATGGGAGGTGGTGGTAAAAGGCGAGAGAAGAGCCTGAGTCATCACATAGGCATGTGGGAGCTAAGCAAGCGAACACTGTGACAAACGAAGGCAGTAAAGAACTGTTCTTTTTGCTTTCTTTACTTTCCAGGCAGCTGGATTTCTCAAAGCTAATCCGTGCCTTAATAATTAGTGTTTCATCCTGAGGAAAAAAATAAGCACTGTGTGTCTCAACATTTCGAGCCGTTTTTAAAAGAGTCCTCTCCAAAAGTATTAGAACAGCAGAGCAAATTCTTTTGTTTCTTCTATACACTAATGACATTTGGGTTGAAGATAAATACAAGATGATCAATCGAAGTGTCAGATTTTATTTTATGAAATTTAAACCTAGATATAAAACAACTTCGAGCATAGTAGCTTTTGTTCGAATCCACCTAGTGATCATAAATATTGGAACACACGTTTGTCAGGTGTTTCTTGTTGCTCAGGTGAGTTTCAACTGCAAAGGATGAATAAAACAAGCCAACAAGATGATCAGAGAGCTGTCTATAGAGGAAAAGCGAGCTAATTTAAAGCTGAGGAAAGAGAGAAAATCAGTCAGAGGCATTGCACAAGCACTGGCTTTAAACAATATAACCTTTGGAATGTACCGAAAAAGAAAGAAACCGCTGGCGTACTAAACAGACAGACACTGAATAAGACAGCAACAAAAAGCTGTTGACAGAAATGAACTAATAAAAAAAGTCATAACAACATCGTCGGCATAGAAAGTTAAAGGTATCACAATCCACTGTTGGAAAAAGACTTCGATAGTAGAAATATGGAGTCCAAACTTTTCATCAGCAGTCATAAAACAGATTGGAATTCACAAAGAAAGCCAGATGATCCACACATCTGTATTCAAGATGAACCTCTACCAAAGCGATGGAAAATCCAAATTTTGGCAGAAGAAATAATCCAGAACATACGAGATCATCTGTGAAGCAGTGGTTGGTTGAAGAAGTGGGAGTGTCTGAGTAGTTTGGGTTTGGAGGGAGGTTATGAAACACTCTAATTAATCTTTACTGGTGATGGAGCTCATAATGGATCAGCAGAAAGAATTCAGGAGTCAGAAACATTCTGTCTGAAATTTCTGAATGAAAGATCTGGAGGAACTTCATCATGCTTCAAGATGATCTACCAAAACATACTGAGAACTCAACAAATGACTATCAGGTGGTAAAGTGAAGTATTTCAGACTGAACAAGTCAATCAGAAGGATGAGGGCAGATGTCAGGTATGTTAAAGATTATGTGGCAATGATCGAGGTTGTGTGTAGATGGTCAATAAAATGCAATGCTTACTTCAGATTGAATTACTGGGTCATTGCCATGATAGAAAAAAAACATGCCACCATTTTGTTTAAAGCATGTCTCGATTTTCCAAACTCTGTAAATGTCAGTTCTCGTTTCTTTATTTCTCTTTCTTGCAAGCAAGTTAAGCTTTTTGCACTCAGGAACAAATTGATTCCTGTGTTTTTGCAAAAGCTGTTTTAAATCCATATTTCAAAACACGCCAAGTCAGTCAATGGGGAAAGCAGTTCCCGGTTGCCAGCACTATAACAGTATAACAGATCAGGCTAATGGTCTGAAGCAGTGTGAATGTGTTGCAAAGGGAACAAAATTGGGAAGATGTATTTCAGTAAAGAACTTGACTTGGAATGAGGCAGCAGATGGTCGTGTTTCCATTCTAGACTGCACAGCTCTTAGGAGCTCGTAATGTGAGCACTTCATCATGGAGCGATAGGGGATTTATACCACAACCAACAGGTGGCAGTGTTGCATCATGGGAACGTTGATGGCTATTCAGGTGTTGCAAGAGTTCAAGAAGAGGCTGATTTAGGAGTTAGGCATAGATCATCAACCTAACCTTAAAAAAAACATTAATGATTTGGAAATCACATGTTGCTGCCCAGTGTTTGAGGCAAATGGACTAGTAAGAGAGAAAAAAGGGGGTAAAAAATCATTTCATCGTTCATATGAGGGCAGCGTTTCCCCACTGATGTACCTTGCACATCAAACAGAATGTCAAGCACTGAAACTGAGAAGAGAACGAAGGAGAAAGACAGGATAAGAAGCAGTTGCGGGATAACAGAAATATATCAATTGGTGCCACAAGGTTAAAAGTGCAGGGCTAAATCTCTGGCTTGTGTATACACTCCTGGATCCACCCCTCTCTCCGTCAGGTTTGAGCGACGGCCATTTAATTAGAGGCATGCTGACGCTGATGCATCCCAGACCTGCAGGCCACCACAGGGCTGCCATCCTCTCCATCCTCTCTTTTCCCAAATGGCATTTCTCTTCCAGGGGGGGGAAATCTGTCAGGGGAAAAGCGACGGACGATGCCAGCTCTGTGGAGACGAGCCAAAAATGTATTACAGTACACTCAGTTTCATACCCTTAAAGCTGTTGTGTATGTTTGTTATTGTGTGTGTGTGTTTTTCCAGTCATTGCAAATGGATAATAGCGAGTCATCCTTTTTATATTTTGGCACAGCGTACAAAACAATTCAGGGCGAGTTGGCATGATACATTCAAAACCCTCCAGAGCAAGATTAGTATTGCTCATAACGCAAATGCATATAAATAGCTACAATGAGCTGAATAACAAACAATGCTTTTTTTTTTTCAGCTCCGCTAACCCCCATATTGTCTTTCCATCCTTAAGCTGCGATGCAGTATTGATTCTTCAGGATCACAGTGCATCATTCAGGACAATACATGGGCTCATATGAAGTGTAAATACAGTATAGTACGTGAGGAAATCTAGAAAAAAGTCTAGAAGAGTGATGTCGGTTCTGCATGTAAAATGATTGACAGGAAGTTCATCCACACACAAACGTTTCAGGGTTATAAACATTTTCCAATTTCATAGACTTCGTGACATTCCTCCAGGTTATTCATATAATAATAAATAAAAATAATTAAATAAATAAAAAAACACAATATATGATATTAAAACAAAAGTATGCAAATTCCACAGATTATTTATTTAGAGCAATTAACAAAAATTGCTATTAACATTGCTAACCACAATTAACATGGCAACCTCATACTACTCTATGGGGCTTTTTACACCTGGTCACTTCATGTGTTTTCTGTGATCCGATAGCTATCCGATGGTAAAAAGACCAGGTCTAAATGCCCTCCGAAACGTTTTGGAGACGGATATAAATCCGATCGCTCAAACCACTTCAGGAGGTGGTCTGGGACGCGTTTCAGATGAAACTGGACAGGTGTAAATGAATGTGGTTGTTCAAGCCACATACGTCAGCGCTATACTCCTCCCAAACGGAAGTACGTCACTCGCAGGCGATCTTTCACCCAGGCGTCTTGTCGGGTCTTAAAATGCGCTGCTGCTGCTGCCAGCGAAAATGTAGCAAACAGTAAACACTGTTCTTTGTAGCATAACCGTCGTAACGAGGTTTTTCGTCTTCTTTTTGATTACGTTCTGAAAACCACATACACCAAAGTGTGTTCCGTTTCAATTATCCCGGAAATGAGGTCTAATATATTTGCATTTTGGGTGGGAGTAGAAAGATCGGATCGATATCCGATTCGCCGAGACGCATTTATGTGGACTAATGTAAATGGTACAGTTTTAACAAATCAGATAGCTATCGGATCAGAGACAACACATGAAGTGACCGGGTGTAAAAAGGCCCTATAAGTAATGAGGCTTGATGTAAATATGAATAATATGTGAACATATAAACAATAAGCATCACTCATGGCATGACCTTTTATACATTAAGCTTTACACATTGTATAATATAACAAGCACCAGTTAGATTTGGCCAATTAACAAAAAAAATATATGTTTAATAAAATGTATAACTCTCTATTCAACCTTCACGGAGCAGCAATTATAAACAGAATTGTAAGTTTCATTTTGTACCTTTATGAAAATAGGATTTTTAATTGTTGCAACCTTAGACGCTACCACCTTGGACCCTCCTCTTCACAGAAGTATTTTCTCCTCTCTATAATTACATCTTTATTCGAATGTCGGTGACCTGATGAAAGATGTCCGTTTATTAACTCCTTGTTGTAAATTAGGACATTTCATGGAAATTAGATGCATATGAGGAGAGAGCAAGGTTTAATAAGGGATAAGGGACGAGTAGGCGGGACTTTGCATCTCTGAAGCTGATTAAACGATTGTGCTCAAAATCATCGCTTGACATTGCGATGTCATATGATAGTCTCATGAATCATTCATTTGGAAGCATGAATTAACCCATGTTCCTTTGTTGATAATTCTTTAGTATAGAATTTAACCCATTATGTCCACCATCTTTATGCAGGAATCCAGAATCTATAAATGTTTGTTTAGATATTTTGCAAACATTAGGCTATATTTATTTCAATTTCTAAATGCTTTTAAAACCTGCAATACCAGCAAAATGAAGTCTGCGTTCGTACTCAGGCTTCTTCTTACCATCCTCCCTGCGCTGCCATTCATCTAAAGAAAGGGCCCACCACTGGTGGACCATTTTCCACACAGCAGTCACACTGACATGGCATTGTCTGCACTTAGGTGCATGTATGTGTGCATGTATGTGTGTGTGTGTGTGTGTGTGTGTGTGTGTGTGTGTGCGTGCACAGCAGTGCTGATGAGATTTTAAACACCTCAGTGTCACTGCTGTGCTGAGAATCAGTCCAGCAGCCAAAAATGTTTCCAGCCAAAAGTTGTGCTGTGGTCAGAATAAAAATAAACAAACAGTATTGCGGTCAGTCACCGCTGAAAAGCACACAATAATCTATTCATTGAAAAATGGAAGGAAGTCTCTGATAAAAATTTCTATATGGTGTCCAACAATGAGGGAGTCTAAAAGTCGGATATATGTGTGTGATGCATCCGTGTTGCTGTGAAGATGTTTACTAGAAAAAGTAAAAGGATCTGCACGGGACTACCTTCTAATATGGAGTGTATTCCTCTTCACACCCAATGTTCCTGGGATAAGCTCCAGATCCACCATGACCCTGACCAGGATAAAGTGCTTACTGAATGAATAGCCAATTCCTTGCCTGTGAAACGGGTTGAAATCCCAAAACTACCCAAGAGCCATAACTGAATCCATAAGATACTTAACCATTAGTTACTTTTTAGCTCTGTGCACGGATTGAGTTCTGTCTATCCACCCAGCCATTTCTGTACCAACACAATCCCTCTGTAGTGCTTATCCTACATGGGTTTGCAAGGAGCCTGTAGTCTGGAGTCTCTCCCCAAAGATACCCAGGTTGGGGATACCCTGTGTAGAGTGGCAACCCATCACAGGGCACAATCACACACACTTACAGACCACCTACAATGCATGGCAGGGCAGAGGGGGAAATCAAACCCCAACCCAAAGGTCAGAGGCTGAGAGGGAAATGATCTACTCACTAAAGCCACTCTGTGAATGAAAGAACCTCCAATTGAAATAATACAATTGCAAAATAGGGACTCCACAGTTCGATCATGATCGAGTTACGATCATGGGATTCATCCATTTTGTCCGGTTCGCACTAACCTTCATAAAAATCCTAGAAGGTAGATTGGCATCTCTAAATTACCCCTATGTGTAAATGAATGTGTATATGCAAGGAACCTAATAATAGTGTAGTATCGATTTCACAGTGTCTATAGCCACCTCATGCGTAATGCTCCCAAGATAGACCACAACCTTGACCTGGATCATCACCAGTGTTGAGTTTTGCAGCTTTCAAATGGATTCAGGGTATTTCTGGAAAGTACTGTCCAGCCATGGAACATCTAATGTGCTTGGAAGGTCACATGCCACAGTCCATGTTATTCATTCATTCATTCATTCATTCATTCATTTTCTACTGCTTATTCGAACTACTCGGGTCACGTGGAGCTTGTGCCTCGATTCGATTCCCACCTCCGCCTTGTGCGTGTGGAGTTTGCATGTTCTCCCCCGGAAAACAACCAAGCCTCATGTCCCTCATGTACAGTATATATCATGACTCACTCACTCACTCATCTTCTACCGCTTATCCGAACTACCTCGGGTCACGGGGAGCCTGTGCCTATCTCAGGCGTCATCGGGCATCAAGGCAGGATACACCCTGGATGGAGTGCCAGCCCATCGCAGGGCACACACACACACTCTCATTCACTCACGCAATCACACACTACGGACAATTTTCCAGAGATGCCAATCAACCTACCATGCATGTCTTTGGACCGGGGGAGGAAACCGGAGTACCCGGAGGAAACCCCCGAGGCACGGGGAGAACATGCAAACTCCACACACACAAGGCGGAGGCGGGAATCGAACCCCCAACCCTGGAGGTGTGAGGCAAACGTGCTAACCACTAAGCCACTGTGCCCCCCCAGTCCATGTTATGTAATACAGAAACCTCACTGGGAATAACGAGCAAACTACGTTGTCAGATTTTTCAAATAGTGCATGCTTGTGGTGTTCTATAAAAAAAAATAAAGATGATGACTTCAAACTTTCTGGAAGCATATTCACTTAGGTGTGTGTGTGTTGGGAGCATTTATAACAGCCTTCATTTATTCTCATCAAGTGCTGTCATTAAGGGCCATTAAGCACACAATGAGATAATCACCTCTCCAGAGCTCTGACCTGACTGTGCTGCTGTTGGGATTGAGCTCACACCATTTGGTTTGGTAATCTGTTACTAAATAGAACTAAAATCCTACATGTGCCTCAGTACCGATGGTATTAGATTTTCCAAAGAGTTTGAGGAACTAACGGATTTGGATCAGAGCTGCACGTTATGTCCTTGTCTTCACATTGATTTAAAGAGCACAGCAAGTGGGTGGCTAAAGTCATGTCATCACTCTTACACTCAGAGGTTTGATGAATGTGGGTCAGGTTTTCAGTTCAGTAATAATTTCAGCACTAATAAACTTTTTGTATGATGCTTTTCTTTAGTTTCCCGGAGATTAGAAATGACACATATTTATTTATACACTGTATAAAATAGGGGGCACGGTGGCTTAGTGGTTAGCACGTTCGCCATACACCTCCAGGGTTGGGGGTTTGATTCCCGCCTCCGCCTTGTGTGTGTGGAGTTTGGATGTTCTCCCCGTGCCTTGGGGGTTTCCTCCGGGTACTCCGGTTTCCTTCCCCGGTCCAAAGACATGCATGGCATCTCTGTAAAATTGTGAATTGTGTAAAATCATGTAGTGTGTGATTACGTGAGTGAATGAGTGTGTGTGCCCTGCGATGGGTTGGCACTCCGTCCAGGGTGTATCCTGCCTTGATGCCCGATGACGCCTGAGATAGGCACAGGCTCCCCGTGACCCGAGGTAGTTCGGATAAGCGGTAGAAAATGAATGAATGAATGAATGAATGTATAGAATAGAACATGGGCAAAGAAGCCTTTATTATCGCCACATATACATTACGGCACAGTGGAATAATTTTCTTCACATACCCCATCTGAGAAGGTTGGGGTCAGAGTGCAGGGGCAGCTGTGATACAGCGCCCCTAGAGCAGGGAGGGTTGAGGGCCTTGCTCAAGTGCCCAGCAGTGGCAGCTTGGCTGTGCTGGGCCTTGAACCCCGATCCACAACCCAGAGCCTTAACCAGTTGAGCCACCACTGCCCTACGTATGTACCCTGTCAAGGGTGTCCTTACCCCTGGGATAGTCTCCAGGTTTCCCATGACCCTGTGTAGGATAAGTACTACAGAAAATGTTGTACTTATCCTACACAGGGATGGTGACAGTATGCACGTACATGTGTGTGTTAGGAATTAGTGCTTAAGTTTTAGTGTATAACCGACACTGTGGTATACCTATGGCTTGGAGATTTGGGAGTTAGGGTCAGGTATAAGGGAAGAGAGATGGTGAGTATACAAATGACTATTGTAAAGTTTGAAGGAGAGTGTCATGAGACCTTTGAAAGACAGTGATGGAAGATGGAAGACATAGAGTTATTGGAGGAACTGGGAAGTACTAGCAATTTGCCAAGCATGGACAAGTAATCCACTGTTGTGATCCAGATGTTTAAATATACTTCAAAGTTTTAATATATGTGCTATTTTAACCCACTGAATGACAAATTATGGTTGTTAGAGGCAAGACACTGCTCAGAGGTACAATACACAAGGATCAGGATAAGGAAACAATGGTATTCCACATCTCAACTGTTTTATTCATTTATTTTTCACCTCATCTCTTCAGTACATAACAAGCATGGATGATCGCACAAGCAATCGGGGCAGCTCTTCTCTAATCTCCCCCAGTTGTGTGATTTGAAAAGCAGCAGGTGTCTAATTAGGAAGAAACAGCCCGTTGCTACTATTTTATTATCCGTAATATGAATGTATGTGGCGCTTTATTGCATCATAGCACTGATTTATTTTTCGCATAGCCCAGCAATTTGACTCGGGTGGTTCGGCTGATCAGCAGCTATGCATGTGAAACTGTACACAACTGGTTTTGCATTTTTTACACCACCACAGCTCAAAGTTAAAAAAAGTAGTTTTGTCAGATTTTGGTATGATAAAAAGAAACGAATCAGTGCTGATGAATTCTTGGTCAGTCAGAAGGTGTCAATTTGTTTCTTTATGTCTATATTGGCAAATTTAGGATAGGATATGATACCCGCAAGACCACGTGTTGTATTCTGTCCTGACATTTATGAACGTAAAAACCATGACTTTAGATGCAAGGAGACTTTAGAGATAAAAGTTTTTAAAATTTTTTCTTCATCATTTTTGTTTCTTGACCATTGATTTCCTTAGGATCCTTAAAGGTGGGGTCTCCGATGTTTGAAAGCCAATGTTGACATTTGAAATCACCAAAACAAACACGCCCCTAACCCATATGGGTCCCACCCTGTATTGATAGCTCCGCCCACACATACATACTGTACGTAACCCAGGCAGCTAATGGAAAGAAATGTCTCTTTATCATAGCTGAAGGGAAGAACAATACGAGTTCTGTGTAACAACAATAGTTCTGTGTAACAAAGCAAAACAGTGTTTAGCTCAGGAGTTATTGACTCGGGAAACTCCAATCTGTGAATATTTGGCCAACTTCCTGCTCCTTCAGTTCTCTCCAGCGCTGGAAAGCTGATCCTATATTAACACGTCCTACTTCTTACCTTATCGTAAGTCTTTCTTCGCTTTCTTTCTTAGTTTTTATCCTCCATGTCAATGTTAAAACCACTTTCTGCTAATGTCACACATGCGCACTGAACACTCTCTCTGCCCATATTGACAAGACACACCCCTTTCTGCTCATTGGCTACACATTTGTTTTGATTTTTGTTTCGTTTTTTCATCCCGACTCAGTTTTCTGAAGCATTTCTCAAACATCAGAGACCCCACCTTTAATCAGCTAGCGGCTTTAAACATCTGTGTGATCCAAAGAACCCTTTGAAGCATCAACAGCCAGATCAACACCAGTCATGTGTCCATAAATGTTCACTTTGACATGAGTAACATGTTATATATGATCTCATTCCTCTTGTCCTAAATAAACTAGACTGTTATTGTTCACAGCATTCTACTCATTAGCTTCTTGGCCTCAGGGCTTCAACCCTTCATCTCTTTTTTTTTTCCTGCCCTCTACATGCTTTTTTCCACCTTTAATGCTGCAGCTCATTACACAACCTACACTCTGGGGGTCTCAGGGGAAGCTGGGTGGATTTGAGATGAAGCCCAGACATGCTGCATTCCACTATCGCAGACTATCAGTACCAACTGCTTGAAAAGATCCGCACTGGGATGCAGTATATCCAATGAACAAAGGATAAACAGGGGACCTTTCAAGAGAGGGTTCCAAGTAGAACTCTGTCAGGAAGCCAAGAACTCTTCCTAACTACCCAAAGAGTTTTTTTGTTAAATATCTTTTTATTCCTGCAGTCATTTTAATATCTAGACTCAGAATGTTGTACAGTATGTCGACTACACAGGGATGGTTTCAGGTACAACACCTTTATAAACTCCTTTTGACTGATCAAAGAACCCTCAGTTTTTATTCCTCACTGTGGAAAAAAAAATACACTAGCATAAATTTTGGTACCAGAAAAATGGAACTATGCATTTTCTATTGGGATTTGGACCAAAATCAAAGATACCATTTGTGGACTCTAAGGAAAAATATATCGTCTCTGTCAGACGGAATCCTCGTATCTCCAAAACAGTTATTTTTCAGGAAATTAAAAAAACGCCGTACCTTATCCGCAGTGCACAGGGTTTAGTCTGCGTTGCAGTGGATTGTCTTGCGCTAAATTCCTGTCCTCAGACGAGCACCAGAACTAGCGGGGGTCAAGATTTTTTTTTCTTTGAGCCCAGTGTTTTGAAGACATTTACCTCAGAAGACGTGTTGATTCGTTGCGACTCTTCTTGAGGAGAAATATGCCGTGAAGCTCTCCCGCGGAGTGAGGAAGAGGTGGACAGTTGAAGTGTCCAATGGAGTTATGAGATTTGCGCTCAAGCTATTTTCAAGACTTTAGATTGGTTAATAACTTGTAGAAATAACAGACCCACGTGGGGACTGACCAATAGCATCGATATGTGAAAAAATATGAAATTGACAAAATTTGGACATATGAGGTTTCCACCCGACAGCGACCATATATATATATTTTAATTCAGATGAATCTTTGTTGCAATTGTGGTGGAAATTTCTAATCTAAAGATGTTCATAAGGCCTTGTCCTTCTATGCGTTTACCCTGTATGCGTAATGACCAGAGACTGACATTGTCATCGGTTGTTTTCTTAAGATTTTGACGGGGCAGTAGGGACTGGAGATGGGTTGTCGGGAATTAGGCATAAACAACGTCCAGTAAATCTTCTAGTAAGCCTTCTAGCAGACCTTGTCCCGGTCCAGATTAGCTTGAGACGAGCATGCGGTGATTTTGAGCCAATGATTGATGATGTTTTGCTTTTACATATCGTCACTGTCGGGCGGAAAATGTCCAAATTTGGTCAATTTCATATTTTTTCACATATCGATGCTATTGGTCAGTCCCCATGTGGGTCTGTTATTTTTACAAGTTATTAACCAATCTAAAGTCTTGAAAATAGCTTGAGCGCAAATCTCATAACTCCATTGGACACTTCAACTGTCCACCTCTTCCTCACTCTGCGGGAGAGCTTCGCGGCATATTTCTCCTCAAGAAGAGTCGCAACGAATCAACACGTCTTGCTCAGAAAAAAAAATCTTGACCCCCGCTAGTTCTGGTGCTCGTCTGAGGACAGGAATTTAGTGCAAGACAATCCACTGCAACGCGGACTAAACCCTGTGCACTGCAGATAAGGTACGGCGTTTTTTTTAATTTCCTGAAAAATAACGGTTTTGGAGAGACGAGTATTCAGCGACGATATCTTCTTTACTTGAGTTCTTTCTATAAAACCTTGATGTAATCAATGATTGTGGCCCTTCATCTCTCATGCTATATGCGGAGGGTTGGGTCCGGCTGCGCAGCTGAGCACAATAAATTGTGAAACCATTTTACTCTTGGCGGTGCCTACCAGTGTGATATTTTATGCTTTAATTCTCTCAAACCTCAAATCTTCCACGACACTCTCTAAAGTTTTACATTAACTCATTTGGAAGAATCTTTTAGCTAAAACAACTGACACTTAAGTTGCAATACGTTTTACTGCTCATATGTTCTAATGTTTAAGGAACGAACAAAAACTTATAAGGTCCTTGTCAGAAAGGGTTTGACATTAGCATCCAATCTGTTTGTGTGGAGTTTGCATCTTCTCCTCATTCTTTATGGGTTTCCTCTTGGTCTGTCTGCCTTGTGGGCTGTTTAGCATCTTTAAATGGTTTAGAGTGTAAATGGTAGTAGGTATGTGCGGCGGCACCTTGTGATTGGTTGGCACCACATGTACGACGTCCACACCACCTTGTGGCTCGTGTCCCCTCTCACAGACTCCAGGTTCTCTCGATCCTGCATAGGGGGAGTGATACAGAAAATGGATGGATGGATGGAACAATTGATAAGACAAAAATATTGAGAAACATCTGAGTTAGCAACTCAGTAAACAGTAATAAAACTTCTACACTTCAAGTCATTCTCAAGGTCACGGAATTCAACTCCGACTCGATAGAATCAATTGTGTTTAATTGAAGGAACACATCCCACTGGGACTCTGTATGTCTCCACGGGATAACAGCAGAGAGGCTCATGGGAGTTCACCTAAACACCCAACATCTGTGAAGTAATCATCGAAATGTCCACGCGCCAGCTATCTCGCGTTTGGTGCCTGGCTGTCTGATGCATGAACGCTTCAGAGATTTGGAGTGTCTGAAACGCAGGTGGTGTTTTTTTTTCTCTTCAACACATCACCTGACATTAGCCCACATTAAAGCTCACAGATTACATCGTTTATAATGCATCATAGCGAATAAGTGACTCAGCAGAACTAGACCATCCATCCGACTCGGTGTTGACATGGTGCAGTGATCAGGGTCAGTGGTAAATTTAGTTTTTTCTGGTTGTTTTTTTTTTTTTTTTTTTTTGTAAAGCACTGTGATTACGTGAGAGCCAGATTGCTTGACTGTTTCAGTTTAATTATGTAAATGTGCACACGTGTTGATTGATGACGCCGATGTAAAAATAAATGAGGGGAAAAGTCGTTACTCTGATGAAGGCAACAGACCAGAACGTGGCATGGAGATGTAATGAAAAAGCGATATTTTTCTAATGATGTTGATGGAGCCGGCTTTGTTCTTACATGCTATATATATATTAGCTTAGATATATATATATATATATATATATATATATATATATATATATATATATATATATATATTAGAAAATATATTACAAATCGACAATTTTAAGGTGTAGGTGTGACTCAGAGGTTAAACTTTTGACAACTGACCGCCTTTCAACTTGGATTTTGCATCATTTGTAATAAAATACAGAGCGTCTGAAGAGACGGATAGCAATGGGAACATGCTGAGCAAATACGTTGATCAAATAACAAATACGGCGGATTGCCATCTGACAGCGTCTGTTCTTAAATGTGCTCAAGAAATGAAAGTGGATTTATTTTTTTTAATGATTTTGGTGTCAACACTGCCACTCAGGACTGACAGCTCAGGATGAGTGTTTATTTACATGGTCTAGGAAGAGGGTTAAGGGTGGAGACTTGAAGTGGTGCTGAGTGTTGAGTGGATATTTCTGAGTGCTTTTGAGGAGAGAGAGAGAGAGAGAGAGAGAGAGAGAGAGAGAGATTGATCAGAAGCTTTTACAGCTATACCTTTGAGTCATACAGAATGTTGTGTGCTGTACTGTATGTTGTGTACAGGACAAAATGAGGTTGTGGGTGGAGGAAAAATACCAGTAGGAAGTCTGTATATATTTAATGTACACAATGAAATAAGTGTTCGGGGCTCAGTGCTCTCATATTGTGCTGCTGTGTACTATAAATGAATGTTTCATGAGTAAAAACAAAATAAGACACAAGACAAAAAGAAAGCAAGAGCTTGGACTTTTCTGAAAATGTCTCAACACGACACGGCACAACACCCACTACGACTACACCGCACATGCGGCATTTAATACACACATTTTCTGGTTCTCTGCAAATAGCTGAGTCACTGTTTCAAAAAACCTTCCTGAAGAACTAAAAGAGAAGTCTGTGCGCTTTTCTTGCTGTCGTACAGAGTTTTAGACTGATGCTGTTCTTAGTCTGTGACCCGGTGAACCGGTAGCAGGACGTGTTCATTCAAAGAGACTTTAAAGCACTTCTGTAAGTCTGTCTGGATAACGGCGCCTGGTATATGTTGTAAATTCATGGCTCTGTATTCATATGTTCATACATTTTTTATATTTTCTATATACTGTACATACCTTCTATTTATATTCTAATTCCCTTCTTTGTCTATTTGTATTTTACTATTGTGTATGGTTTTGTATGTGACGATGTAAATGTGAATTTTACACAGGGTCCTTTATTCCAGAGAGTCAGTGTGTGTGTGTGTGTGTGTGTGTGTGTGTGTGTGTGTGTGTGTGTGTCAGCATGTATTGATATAAAGTCTACCACACTTATTTGTGCTTACTAAGCTTTAATCAATAACATGCTGTAATTCTTCATACATGTGCGTGCTTCTTGTTTTTTTTTTATCTGCTTATGTTTCTGGAAGGCTAATTAAAGATTAATAGCACGCTACACACATTGTGTGTTTTTTTTTTTTGCTAAATCCAAAGCACTGGGCCGATCCATTAGGGGAACCCGACACACTTAAATGTGGGGTCTCCGTTGTTTGAAAGCCAATGTCGACATTTGAAATCACCAAAACAAACACGCCCCTAACCCAAATGGGTCCCACCCCTGTATTGACAGCTCCGCCCACACATACATACGTAACCCAGGCAACTAATAGAAAGAAATGTGTCTTTATCATATAGTAGCTGAAGGCATATCGTCGCTGTCAGGCGGAATCCTCATATCTCCAAAACCGTTATTTTTCAGGAAATTAAAAAAACGCCGTACCTTATCTGCAGTGCACAGGGTTTAGTCCGCGTTGCAGTGGATTGTCTTGCGCTAAATTCCTGTCCTCAGACGAGCACCAGAACTAGCGGGGGTCAAGATTTTTTTTTCTTTGAGCCCAGTGTTTTGAAGACATTTACCTCAGAAGACGTGTTGATTCGTTGCGACTCTTCTTGAGGAGAAATATGCCATGAAGCTCTCCCGCGGAGTGAGGAAGAGGTGGACAGTTGAAGTGTCCAATGGAGTTATGAGATTTGCACTCAAGCTATTTTCAAGACTTTAGATTGGTTAATAACTTGTAAAAATAACAGACCCATGTGGGGACTGACCAATAGCATCGATATGTGAAAAAATATGAAATTGACCAAATTTGGACATACAAGGTTTCTGCCCGATATATTAGTTCTGTGTAACAAAGCAAAACCAACGTTACTCACCTATCGAGAAGGAAAAAAGCGCCTCGGCGTCCAATCGCAGGCCTTCCCGCTCCTTCAGTTCTCTCCAGCGCTGGAAAGCTGATCCTATATTAACACGTCCTACTTCTTACCTTATCGTAAGCCTTTCTTCGCTTTCTTTCTTTGTTTTTATCCCCCATGTCAATGTTAAACCCGCTTTCTGCTAATGTCACACATGCGCACTGAACACTCTCTCCACCCATATTGACAAGACACGCCCCTTTCTGCTCATTGGCTACACGTTTGTTTTGTTTTTGTTTTGTTTGGCGTCCCAACACAGTTTTCTGGAGCATTTCTCAAACAACGTACACCCCACCTTTAAAATGGGTATTAGGGTAAGAAGAAGATTAAAATCCTACACTTTTGTCTACAAGGAGACCCCATGACCATTTGTAGCTTTAATCTTCATTATTAACGGAAACACAGTCGAGTTTCATTCGATCACCAAACCTGATGATTTCTTCATCTTGAACAGTTCCCATGGATTAATTTTCTATTTATTTTTTTGATTCTTCCTTTTTCGTGCAAAATATTCACAGAACATTGTATCTAAAGGTCTAAAATGAAATAATTAGATTTTACAGGAATATTATTGGAGCTAAAGTTATCATACAGCAAGGTTTTGGGTTTATTCAGAAGACCTCTGATATCATGTGAGAAAGAAATAGAATCATGTTAAAACAGAATCAGTGATGTAATGAAAATGGGGGCACGGTGGCTTAGTGGTTAGCACGTTCGCCTCACACCTCCAGGGTTGGGGGTTCGATTCCTGCCTCCGCCTTGTGTGTGTGGAGTTTGCATGTTCTCCCCGTGCCTCGGGGGTTTCCTCCGGGTACTCCGGTTTCCTCCCCCGGTCCAAAGACATGCATGGTAGGTTGATTGGCATCTCTGGAAAATTGTCCCTAGTGTGTGATTGCGTGAGTGAATGAGTGTGCGTGTGCCCTGTGATGGGTTGGCACTCCGTCCAGGGTGTATCCTGCCTTGATGCCCAATGACGCCTTAGATAGGCACAGGCTCCTTGTGACCCGAGGTAGTTCAGATAAGCGGTAGAAAATGAATGAATGAATGAATGATGTAATGAAGCCAGTTACTGACGAGGATGATTTTCCAAGAGAGTTTTATACTACAGTGTTTTGTGACTGTAGCAGAGGGAAGGACCCTTGACAGTAGGGTCAAGGGTCCCTCTGTACAGCATGTTGACCCTCTGTACAGCATATTGACCAGGCAAAGGAGTGTGTTCGGTATCAGGCTGCTGTCTCTGTCAGGCTCCACTACAAGACTGAGCAACTCTTTTGTCCCCCTGGACATTAGACTATACAACATCTCTCAAGTACGACAGGGTAGAAACACAAACTGATGAGTGACTCAAGAGCTTTTTTGTTCCCTTTACTCGTCTTTACTCGCTGCTACGGGATATTTTACATTTTATATTTCATAAAAACAACTCATTTGCTCTTCTTTTGTGTGTGTGTGTGTGTGTGTGTGTGTGTGTGTGTGTTGGGGGTGGGGGTGGGGAGTTGGACTGTGTTTGTGATCTTATTTCTGTATGTTGCTACTGGATGCTTAAACTTCTTCTGGATGAATAAAGTGTCTATCTATCTATCTATCTATCTATCTATCTATCTATCTATCTATCTATCTAATGCATTTTTCTATCTATTGTTGATATAATTGAACATCTGTGAAATAACACTAAGTCCCCATACACCTGCCTGTGTACTTATACTTTAGGCTTTCTTAGTGGACTTTTGGACCACACACACATACACACTCACACACACACACACACACACACACACACACACACACACACACACACTTCACAGACAGCACTCAGCATCCGGTCGTTGAGTTTTTAGCCATGTGCTAATGCATTAGTTGTGCCCTCAGGCTCCTGTTTTACGGCCTCAGGGCTCAGAGGTTTAAATCCCATCAGTCACGACAGACAAGCCCTAAAACACATAAATTGTGGCCTTGAGCAAAAACCTATGTCCTGCGATCCCACCCACACACACACCTACTACTGAAACAGAGTGGGTTGTTAAACTGAAAAAAATTTTTTGGTCAGTTATGAAAAACTAAAAAAAAATAGTTTCTTTTTAACCGCATACATACCTTGTGGTTGTGGTTTAGTAGTTAGCAGGTTTGTCTTTGCTTCTGGGGTTGGGTTTGATTCCTGCCTCCTTGACGTTGGTGGAGTTTGGATGTTTCCTCCTGCAGTTCATATACATGTGTTGTAGACAGACTAGCATCTCTAAATTGTCCATAATTGGGCAGTGGTGGCTCAGGTGGTTAAGGCTCTGGGTTGTTGATCAGAAGGACAGGGTTCAAGCCCCAACACTACCAAACTGCTACTGTTGGGCAATTGAGCAAGACCCTTAACCCTCCCTGCTCCATGGGTGCTATATCATAACTGCCCCTGTGCTCTGACCCCAACCTCCACAGCTGGGAAATGCGAAGAAAACAATTCCTCTGTGCTGCAATTTATATGTGATGATGATAAAGGCTTCAATGCCCCAATTTCATAACTGCCCTGAGTACCCTGGGACAGATCCAGTGTGGATAGATTGCAATCACTGGACATCGTTCTACTGAGCTCTTTAAGAGTTTGCTGGGAGTTTGGAGCTACTCCAGTGCAAAAGTAATAACAAGACCTAACTTTCTTCTCAGATGTTCAACACTAAAAGCATCTATAAACAGATATAATGCATGACATGGATTTATCAATAAATTAAAAACGCTAGCATTGGCAATTAAGGTATTAGTGAAATATATAAGTGTGTCATAGGAACTTCATCCACTTCTGGTTGGTAACAGTAACTCTGCTTCATTTTGGGAATCATCACACTTTCCTGTCATTGAGTATTTTCCTATTCCAGAATTCCATGATGTACTGTAGGTATTTATACAGGGGGGGCAAGGTGGCTTAGTGGTTAGCATGTTTACCTCACAACTCCAGGGTTGGGGGTTCGATTCCCGCCTCCGCCTTGTGTGTGTGGAGTTTGCATGTTCTCCCCGTGCCACGTGGGTTTCCTCCGGGTGCTCCGGTTTCCTCCCCCGGTACAAAGACATGCATGGTAGGTTGAATGGCATCTCTGGAAAATTGTCCGTAGTGTGTGAGTGTGTGAGTGAATGAGAGTGTGTGTGTGCCCTGCGATTGGTTGGCACTCGTCCAGGGTGTATCCTGCCTTGATGCCCGATGACGCCTGAGATAGGCACAGGCTCCCCGTGACCCGAGGTAGTTCGGATAATCACTTTCTACAAAAAGGAAATACTCTGTAATTTTAAAAGCTTCACATCGACCCTGCTTAAACTTCATTTCATTGACACCTGCTATGCACAAAGTACTTCTAAAATCTATTTAAACGTCTACTTCGCTGAGGCGAAAAGCACCTGAATTTACACCGCCGTCTCGAGGTAGATCGTTATCCAGAGAGATAATAGACAGAAGACTTGTTTTTGTGCCCTTAAATTTATTTTTATTCAAGAACAAATCATTTGCAGGTCCTAATACTCTGGGACATTGATAATCATGGTTGCTGTAAATAAATAAAGAAATGCAAAGTAGTAATTTTCCCTGTGAGAATGTTCGCTCGGTGTTCAGGCCTGTGCTATTTCTAGCTTAACAACTGCATGTATCCTGTAATTATTCCCCTCCTATCACAAGCTGTTTTCATTCTCCCTTTTCTGCTCTTTCTATTTCATCAGCACACAGAGAGAAGAGTGCAAGAGATTCACAAAGAGGCACATCACTGCGTCTGGTCTGCATAGAGGACACACACACACATACACACGTTGTATATGTAAGGAATAAATATACATATTGGATTGTGCGTTTTTTTGGGGGAATTGGATAATTGGAGTTGATTTACTTTCCTATAAAAGCAAACTCCGAACTGTTTTGTTCCGTTTATAAAACAGAAGAAGAGGTTATACAGCACCCCTGAAGCAGGGAGGTTTAAGGGCCTCACTCAAGGGACCAAGGGTCCTTAACATGTTGGACTATTTACATATCCACTGGAGACTCCTATGTTTCCATAAATGTTAAATATAATACATATGATAAATTATTATTATTTTTTTTTTTTGTGAAAGTCTGCCATACAAGTCCGTGGGAATGAGCTGTTACCATGGAAACAGTGATGTGTTAGCATAAAGTTCAGATTGATTGATTTGATGATGCAGAACGTTTATGAGAAATTCAAGAAAACACAGTCAGAGTCCTGGCTCAAAGCGGGTAGATGACACAAGATTCATTCATTCATTCATTCATTCATTCATTTTCTACCGCTTATCCGAACTACCTCGTCACGGGGAGCCTGTGCCTATCTCAGGCGTCATCAGGCATCAAGGCAGGATACACCCTGGACGGAGTGCCAACCCATCGTAGGGGACACACACACACACTCTCATTCGCTCATGCAATCACACACTACGGACAATTTTCCAGAGATGCCAATCAACCTACCATGCATGTCTTTGGACCGGGGAGGAAACCGGAGTACCCGGAGGAAACCCCCAAGGCACAGGGAGAACATGCAAACTCCACACACACAAGGCGGAGGCGGAAATTGAACCCCCGACCCTGGAGGTGTGAGGCGAACGTGCTAACCACTAAGCCACCGTGCCCCCCATGACACAAGATTATCTATTAAAAAAAAGGAATGCACAATAACACAAAATACAAGAAACCCCATGGTTTACTGTACAAAAAAAAATCTAACAGACCAGGTGAAGGTAACAAATCAATGAGAGAAAAGGAAACAAAAGCACAAGCATGTAAACACAAGGAGAAGAAATAATGTGACCGTTAGAAGGAATACATTCAAGTCCGATTTTTTTTTTTTTTTAAATCAATCTGCTACGTACTTTCATTCATTCATCTTCTACCGCTTATCTACCGCAGATCCCCCAGATGGGGGAATTCGTGGCCTAATGGTTAGAGAGTCTGAATCCTAACCCTAAGGTTGTGGGTTCGAGTCTCGGGCCGGCCACCACTGAGGTGTCCTTGAGCAAGGCACCAAACCCCCCAACTGCTCCCTGGGCGCCGCAGCTTAAATAGCTGCCCACTGCTTCGGGTGTGTGTTCACGGTGTTCTCTGTGCATTTCTCTGTAAAATTTCAGACAGAATGTTTCTGTGGACTCCTGAATTCTTTCTGCCATGTTCTCCACTTAGGAGGGCTTAGTGGTTAGCATGTTCGCCTCACACCTCCAGGGTTGGGGTTAGATTCCCGCCTCCGCCTTGTGTGTGTGGAGTTTGCATGTTCTCCCCGTGCCTCGGGGGTTTCCTCCGGGTACTCCGGTTTCCTCCCCCGGTCCAAAGACATGCATGGTAGGTTGATTGGCATCTCTTGAAAAATTGTCCCTAGTGTGTGATTGTGTGAGTGAATGAGAGTGTGTGTGTGTGCGCTGCGATGGGTTGGCACTCCGTCCAGGGTGTATCCTGCCTTGATGCCCAATGACGCCTGAGATAGGCACAGGCTCCCCGTGACCCGAGGTAGTTCGGATAAGCGGTAGAAGATGAATGAATGAATTAATTAATCTTTTTTAACATGTGTGAACATTATATATATATATATAGTAGATTGTTTATTCAGCTTGCTAACTCCTTAAATGCCATAATCTTGTAACCTTTCACTCTGCACATTCCTCTTCAATGCCATAACCCTAGAACCATTTCTGTAATTCTGTAATTCTTAACGATGTCCACACATCTCTGCACTGTTATACAGTAGCCTTTATATTTATTCACTGTATATGCTTTCATATATCGTCGCTGTCGGGCGGAAACCTCGTATGTCCAAATTTGGTCAATTTCATATTTTTTCACATATCGATGCTATTGGTCAGTCCCCACGTGGGTCTGTTATTTTTACAAGTTATTAACCAATCTAAAGTCTTGAAAATAGCTTGAGCGCAAATCTCATAACTCCATTGGACACTTCAACTGTCCACCTCTTCCTCACTCCGCGAGAGAGCTTCACGGCATATTTCTAGTTCTGGTGCTCGTCTGAGGACAGGAATTTAGTGCAAGACAATCCACTGCAACGCGGACTAAACCCTGTGCACTGCAGATAAGGTACGGCATTTTTTTAATTTCCTGAAAAATAACGGTTTTGGAGATACGAGGATTCCGCTTGACAACGACGATATACCACTTGCTGTAAATATGCTAGATATTTATCTGCACTTTTGCACGACTGCTACATTTTGCACTTCTAGTAGATGCCAAACTGCATTTCGTTGCTGTGTACCTGTACTATGCAATGACAATAAAGTTCTATCTATCTATCTATCTATCTATCTATCTATCTATCTATCTATCTATCTATCTATCTATCTATCTATCAAGCATTGCATCAAAGTTAAGATTTTCTTTCACGCATCAGATGAACCCGGTTCTCGGTAAAGGCAGAAGAGGAGAGCTCGCATTCCTGTCCGTCACAAACAAAGCTATTGTTAGGAATATCGATGAGACGCAAAGCCTGATCTCCAAGCTAATAACAAAACGTCGAGGGCTCAGATACGGAAAGGTCAGACGCCGTGGGAGATGAAGGAGAGGAGAGGGACTGACCCTCGCGTTTGTGGATTCATTCTGAGCTTTATTGGGTTTTCAGAAATTGTTGATTACGAGACGTGACTAGGAGCTGCTAGCGCATGTTTAATAAGCGGCGCGTTAATTAGCTGCCAATGGCTCTGTGGAGAATAACAGAGCAAACGGATCGGCTACATAAACCGAGTTTATTAGTTAAATTGATGTAGTCTCTATTAACTACCAACTCACTTTTTTTAAAGAAAAGAGATAGAGAGTGAGACAGGACAAGAACGAGACAGGACGAGAGTGAGACAGGGTGAGAGTGAGACAGGACGAGAATGAGACAGGATGAGAGTGAGACAGGACAAGAATGAGACATGGTGAGAGTGAGACAGGACAAGAATGAGACATAGTGAGAGTGAGACAGGACGAGAGTGAGACAGGGTGAGAGTGAGACAGGACAAAAATGAGACAGGACAAGAATGAGACAGGGTGAGAGTGAGACAGGACGAGAGTGAGACAGGACAAGAGTGAGGCAGAACAAGAATGAGACATGGTGAGAGTGAGACAGGACGAGAGTGAGACATGATGAGAGTGAGACAGGACAAGAATGAGACAGGACGATAGTGAGACAGGGTGAGAGTGAGACAGGACGAGAGTGAGACAGGGTAAGAGTGAGACAGGATGAGTGAGACAGGACGAGTGAGACAGGGTGTGAGTGAGACAGGACGAGAGTGAGACAGAACAAGAATGAGACAGGACAAGAATGAGACAGGACAAGAGTGAGACAGGACGAGAGTGAGACAGGACAAGAGTGAGACAGGGTGAGTGAGACAGGGTGAGTGAGACAGGACGAGAGTGACCACACCATTCATCTACTGAAACATTATCCTTAATACACAGAATATCTCCTAGATTCACTTTTTGATGAAAGCAACTCTACATATCACAAGTTCATCTTTTTAATTTAATACCTTATTGCTTATTGAACCTTATTGGTGATAGAATGACAGCTAATTCACATGTACATGTACTTGTGAATACGGTAAAATTGTCTTTTATTTTTCCCAGAAAGACAAGTAAAAACGGAGAACAAAATAAGAGCCTGCTGAAGATGACTGTTTATAGCTCCTATAATATAATAGTGATAATATTTAGTGCAACAATAAACTGATAAACCTGCTTGGAGTTTTTCTTGCCCTGTGGTCACTCTGCTGGGGACTCATGGGATTGTTGTGGATGGGGCCACATGGAGACCATCACGCCTTCTTTGAACCACTGTTGAGTCAGTTAGCTGTATGGTCGCATCTTCATCAGGGATCATTTGAAGACTTTGGAATTAAGGAATTAGTGTTGGGTCTGTGGTAAAAAGGACATTATTTACATTGACATTATTTCCTGTCTAGTGTCAATAAATGAGGATGAGGTTCACTTCTGAGTCTGGTTCCTCTCAAGGTTTCTTCCTCATATCTTTTTTTTCCTCACCACCGTCACCTAGGGCTTGATCATTAGGGAAAAAATGTTAGAGATAAATAATAGCTTAATTTTAACGTTAAACTTTAACATTTTCATTCTGTTTCTATACTCATGTTAAGCTGCTTTGAGACAATGTCCATTGTTAAGCGCATAATACAAATAAACTAAACTGAATTGAAATAAAAATGATATGACTGTTACAGGATGAGCTGTGTGCTGGAATGACGGTTTATAGATGCTATAATGTGTGCGAGAACTTGTTCTGCAGATGCTCCAAAACATGAAATGTTACAACAAATGGATAAAATGTACATTTCATTCTTTAATCGATACAAAATTGTATGCATTTGGATTTTATTTTTTTTCTTGTTTTGGAAAATAACCAGTTTGCATTGCACAACTCACATTATTTCAAAGATTATTTGGGACTTTTGAAATTGTTCCCTTTGTACTGACACACAAATAACTGAAGACATGACAAAAAATCTATAACACATAAAAGTAGCCAAGACTTTTGCACAATCCTGCCTATTCCCAAAGGCAAGTCTGAGGCAAGTCTCTTTGGCTCACAGCTTTTTTTTTTTTTTTTACTCGTCCTGAGAGTCAACCGAGTATAAATTATTGCCTGGAGTTGTTCTACACGCATGCTGAGAGGTTACACGAAAACTCCGAGGACCAGACGTCAGGGTACATGACTCTCGAGGGTGTCTGTAGATGTATCTCAGAGAAAGAAGCACGAGAAGGAAAATGAACTTGATTCTGAGATTTAGGCGTTATAGTCTTAGATGTTAATTGAAGATATATTCACTATTTAGAGTTGGAAATTTAAGATCAAAATATTAAAACATTTATTTAGGGAAAGTATTGAGAAAAATAAATGCCTTAATAATACAAGGCTTTAAAGCATTAAAAGTCAGGTATCAGAATGTGTACTAAAGGATACAGGGTTGTTTTTTCTGTCAAACCCGAAAAGATAATAAAAAGTGTATGTGTATATATACACACACACACACACACACACACATACATACATACATATACACACATTTTAAGGGTTTTGTGTCTAGGACGTATCGTGTGGAAGGACATGATATAGAAAAAAATATAAGCACATCAAATTCGAAACGAACTGTATTGATTGTGTGCGGTAGTGTAAAGCGTTAGCCACCAATCTAACTTCTAGTCATCGTTTGTGAAAGCTGTAGCGATTGAGGCTTCGTGGTACCTCGAGTTGACGGACAAATAAAACAAACTGACTCCATCGTTGGCAGAACTTTTCTAAACTTGAACTTAATGTCAGAAAATGTCAGGTGTCGTCATGGATAAAAAGACCCAAATGCAGGATAGCTAAATAAAACAGATTAATTAAACAAACAAAAAGCAAAACTCAAAAATTACAACAGAAACTACAAAAACAAAAGACAAGGATTTCAAGAAAAGTCACGGCTACGTACTGAAGACGGGAATACTGAGGCGAGAAGGAATAGAAATGGGCAGGGCAGACACGTGAACACAAAATGTAAACAAAAGTCACATGGCAAAAGTCCGGGCTAGATCCTGACAGCACCCACCCTTGAGGCGCGCCAATCCCGGGTCATTCATAATATCTGAGGTAACCATTATCCCGGCGAGATCCAGGAGGGGGGGCCGAGGCACACGGCAAGGCACACGGCGAGGCAGGTGCCTCGGCCGAGCATTCACAGAGCTGGAAAAATCCTCCGCCACAGATATATATATATATATATATATATATATATATATATATATATATATATATATTAGATAGATAGATAGATAAATAGATATAGATATACACATACATACGCAAACATACAAGCCTGCAACACTCCCTGCGGACAAGAAGTGAGGCGGCATCCCCCACCAGAACAGATGAGGAGCGATGTCCACCAAAAAAATAAACCAAAAGTCCAGGGCACAACAAAAAAAAACTGTTTAAAAGAGCAGAAAGTATAATAAAAAAAAAAATAATTCCCACAGAAGGGGGCCGGTGCCAGGCTAGAGACTATCCCACTGGGTCTGTGTCGGGCAGAATCCTTCTGTCAGAAAACTGGGGTGTCGTTGTGGATAAAAAGCCCCAAATAGCTAAATAAAACATTACAGTGTTTAGTGTCTGTAATGTCTTTGTGGTCTGTCTTGTTTCTCTGAGTTTTATTTGTTTTTTGTTTATGTTACATTTAATAAATCTGTTTTATGTTCTTCTGACAAAGAACCGGTTCTCAAATTATTCGTTTGTTAAATCTGACACCATTTTGTGAGTCAGTACAGAACTACAGCTGCACTCTGAGGGTTTAACAAATCCAAGGCTAGGTGCAGCTTGTTTACGCTAATTACCTCAGGAGCTCGCCTTGTTTTAAAAGGCTGTGCAGGTGGCTGTGGATTTGCCTGAAAGGAAACCAGCAGCGCTACGGGTTAATACGACGGCACGTAAACTAAATCTAATCTAAAGATTCGCTAATAGTCTCAGTTGTAATTATCACATCATAAAATAACACTTGTTTTAGCAGATTTAAATTTTTTTGCATTTTGTTTATTTACTATTTAAAGTATATTACAACGTTGATGGTTGAGCAAACAAACGAAGACGTAAGAATTGGCAATGAAATAAAACATTATGAATGAAGTAAACATTAATCAGCATACAGATATAATCTCTTGTTTTATCAATACTTCTGATTATACACTGTTATGTGGAGGTAAATATACAGTAGCTGCTATCACGTTAGCAAAAGACAAACAAGCCAGTTGGTAGCTTGGATATAGATTGGACAGAGATTGGAAACCTTGATTTGTGTCCTGGATTTGAATTATTGAGGTCTACAAAAACACAAGAAAATGATTTAACATTAGTATCACATGGTGTCAGTAGATTACATTGGTCATGGTCTGTGAGGCTCTTAGTCTGAGGCAGAGATGTATTGGAAATGATCCCATGATCTAATCTATTATCATACGTTCTGTTTCCAAATAAAACGAGTCCCCTCACGTAACTTCTGAATAGCGTCTAGAGCTCTGAATACACTTAATACTGAAAAGTGCTCAATTTTCAGTATTAATCCCTCGTTACATCTGTGAATACGACCGTAAGCATTTCAAAGGATCAGCTCCTCTTCGTCAGCGTAATTACGTTTTGTTAAATTGTACAAGGGAGAAATCCGACTAAATCCATCTTACGTTTAGAATCGTCGTCCAAAGTCTTGCTGAGTCATCAGATTTTTTATTTATTATATTTTTTTTTAAAGCTCATTTCGGATTCAGTAGCAGTTAGCCATCAGCTCGTTAAGGACACAAGCAGCAGGGATAAAACCAACTGTCCAACCAGGGCACAAACCACACTGCTGAGGTAATGGGGCGGTGTTTAATAAGAGACATGTGATGGATGCTGTATTTTAAACACGATTCAGACTCTTTGAGCTTATCATCAAATAAGAGACATCAAAGCAACATTTACATAGAAACTTAATGAGTATCAGAGAGAGAGAGAGAGAGAGAGAGAGAGAGAGAGAGAGAGGATGGGGGTCTCTGGTGATTTGATATCGACTCTGATTGCAGTTTCTGCTCAGAGGATGTGAGGGAAATAACTTTTTATCTTATTCAAAATTATGTCATCTGCTTTTGTGTGGCAAAAATTACACCAAGGATCACACATTTTCCCACAAGAGGAAACCTAATACTTACATTTTAATTATGTTAATTTTCCTTTTTAAATATAATTAACCACATTTACTCATTAATTAACGAACGCACACAATTTTGGCAGTAAATGAAACAAAAAAATATTTTTTAACCTTTTTAAACATCATCATCTTTTGGCTTTTCCTGTTAAGTCACCACAGAGAATCATCTGTTTCCACCTAACTCTATCCTCGGCATCCTCTACTCTCGCACCAATTACCTTCATGTCCTCATTTAACACATCCATAAATCTCCTCTTTGTCCTCCCTCTTGACCTCTTACCTGGCAGCTCCATCTCCAACAACCTTCTACTGATATAACCATCTCCCTCCTCTGTACATGTCCAAACATCTCAATCTATCCTCTCTGACCTTGTCCCCAAAACAGCTCTGTTCCTAATCCTGTCCGTCCCCGTCACTCCTAAAGAGAACCTCAACATCCTCATCTCTGCTACCTCCATCTCTGCCTCATATCTCACTGCTACAGTCTCTAACCCATACAACAGAGCTGCTCTCACTACTGTCTCCTACACCTATGATTCTTGCTGACACTCTTTTGTCATACACACACAACACTCCTGACACTTTTCTCCACCCACCTCTTTTCCACAAGCTCCGTCACACTGCACGGTTGACCCCTAACGCTTAAACTCCTTTTCAAAAACCTTTTCAAACATAATTCAATTAATTAATTTTTAAAGGATATGTGTTATTCATTTTCTGGCTTTGAATTACAATAAAATGAATTTTTAATGAAAAAAAAAACAACAACATTAAATCCATTAAATCTGTATTTCAAAAAGACATTAGAAATGTTCATGGGGAAATAAAAACAATATCAGTATAATAAACACTCAGACTGAGCTGAACAGAGACATTTAAATAGACTGTTTAAAAGGAAAACTATGAATAAATAAATAAATAAATAGAATCATTATAACAGGATAATAGTTACAATGAAAAATTAATGGAAAAAAAATCTAAAATAAAATAAAGGTAATTAAAACCAGGATAAATCTTAACAATCTAATTGTTCTTTTTTTCATATAAATAATAAAATAATCACATAATAATATACTCTTGCTAATTAGCATGCTACATGCTCATCTTAGCATACTACGCTGTAGGTCGTTTATTTAATTTTATTATTATTATTATTATTTGCAAACTACATACCATCTTTTCACCACAGCACACAATGTCACAGGAGCTTTTTTCTCTTTTTATTATTATTTTTCTTTTCATCCATACATTATTAGCTTCTATATAAAATACATTAACTATTAACATTTCCCTCTAAAAGATTTACTGTTTTTTTTTTCTTTTTCTTTTTCCAAAGGCTTTTGTACATAATGTATATTTAACACGAAAGTGTGTGTGTGTGTGTGTGTGTGTGTGTGTGTGTGTGTGTGAGAGAGAGAGCTTTCTCGCAGTCTGTATGAACTTGATTCAGTGACGTGTTGGCTGTATTCCCAGCTGTTCCTCCTTCAGCACGTCACCTTCTTACTTTCGTTCTTTCTAAGAGCAGAAAGCTCCATAAAATCCATCACAACTTTTACAAAGAAACTATTCTGGTTTCTTTTTATATACTGCATTAGATGTCAAATAAAAAAAGCAAATATCTATCTATCTATCTATCTATCTATCTATCTATCTATCTATCTATCTATCTATCTATCAGTTAATTCTATCTATCAGTTAATTCTATCTATCTATCTATCTATCTATCTATCTATCTATCTATCAGTTAATTCTATCTATCAGTTAATTCTATCTATCTATCTATCTATCTATCTATCTATCTATCTATCTATCTATCTATCTAGTGAAGTGGCGGAGCAGACTAGATGGGGCGGAGCACATGGATGGGGCGGGGCTTATAATTGAAGAGGATGTACAGGATATTTTCACTTCCGCTATCAAACAAAAACAATCATCATGTTTTAAATAATTAAAACGAGACAACGACTCGTGCAGCTTTTCTCTTTACAGATTTTCTTTTTCCCTTTGACTATTTTCTTATAGTTTTAGAATAATAATGAACAAGGATGGACTAAGTGCTCTACATCAGTCAGTGTTATTGTCTCTCTTAATTCTCACTAGATTTTCAAATTTGCAAAGTATAACACAAAGGTAGCTTATTTGAATGTGTGTGTGTGTGTGTGTGTGTGTGTTTGTGTGTTGCCTGACTGATGCATATGCCATCACTAGAACAAATGAAAAGCAACAAAATATAAATTTCAAAATTGGTTTCAAAATAAATTGTTTTCTTGAAAATTGGCGAATTTATTAGGTTTTATTTAAAAGATTGGAGGAAGAAAACTGGTTTGACTTACTCAGTCCAAAGCATTACACACTCATCATCCTCATGAAGATCTTCATCCAGGAGACCTTTCTTAAACTTCCTTCTTAAACTTTTCTTAAAAATAAAAATAAAATAAATAAATAAATAAAACAGGGTCTTCACTACTTCTAATCTAATAATTTGGGGAAATATTTTTATTTTGGGGAAAATCAACTTGGTCGAAAATTTAGGAATACAAATTTAGAACACTCACTCACTCACTCATTTTCTACCGCTTATCCGAACTACCTCGGGTCACGGGGAGCCTGTGCCTATCTCAGGCGTCATCGGGCATCAAGGCAGGATACACCCTGGACGGAATGCCAACCCATCGCAGGGCACACACACACACACTCATTCACTCACGCAATCACACACTACAGACAATTTTCCAGAGATGCCAATCAACCTACCATGCATGTCTTTGGACCGGTGGAGGAAACCGGAGTACCTGGAGGAAACCCCCAAGGCACGGGGAGAACATGCAAACTCCGCACACACAAGGCGGAGGTGGGAATCGAACCCCGACCCTGGAGGTGTGAGGCAAACGTGCTAACCACTAAGCCACCGTGCCCCCCTTCCAATTTAGAACAAAATTTAGAAAAACAAAAATATGAATTCAAATATAAAATAAAAATATAGATAACAATATATTTTATTTCTAGAAAATCTAAATCCAGTAACACAAATGTGAAACAAATTTTAATTACAGGCCAAATAATTAAATAAATAAATATTTTTACAATTTCTATTTTGTCTATTTGACTTTCTTTTTAATTACTGTCTTTATATAGAAAATAATTCATACATCTATGTAAAAACAATTCAAAACAATTATTAATTATTGCTGCTATGTTTCTATTTTATTTCATGCTAAATTAAATGATAATTCCGTGTTTTTTTAAAACCTGCCAATAAAATATTTCTGCCAAATGAGGTAAATGAGGATCTGCCAAATAGTGAGGTTGTCCGTTCCAGATTTCTCTAGCATGCCGTTTCTCCACTTTACAGCTCTATAATGTGCTAATTAGGCTAAAACAGGATTTTATGAGTAGAAAATCGATCAATTTTCCAAATAAGCTTTTAGATTTTATGACTGTGTCTGACTGAGTCATTTAATATGTGACCTGCTGCTGCTGCTGCAATCTTTTTTTTACCTCCTGTTTTAAAAAGTCTGCTTCTCCTGCAAACTCAAAGAAATTACAAAGAAATGTCAGCAGGTAACATTTCCCCCTCCTTCTGTGTGTGTGTGTGTGTGTGTGTGTGTGTGGCCTTAAAGCTGTGTGTGTCACCCAGGTCAGATTCCTTATCAGTGTCTGAAAGCCTCTTGAAATGAGCTTCTCTTTTTCTCTATCCTGTCATTCTTTCACTCTTTCGCCGGGAGTCCGGGAGGAAGTCGTGTCCAGGCAGAACATAGATAAAGGTGGAGTGTGTACGAGTGTGTGCGAGAGTGTACACAGATAGTGTTAGTAAAGGTACGTGTCTTTAGACAGATTTCCGTGAACTGCTCTGCTGAGGAGGATTTGTGTAGCACATGTAGGGCAGAGATCCAAAGGGAATTTTAATATAAATATCTCCTGACAGAACACCATCCTTAAAAAGGTCTTTGGAGAATAAAGAACAGCGTTTGTCCTGGGAAATAGGAATTAATCTTTTTCAGAGAGAAATGGACTGTCACTGTGTGATCTGATCTCTCTCTCTCTCTCTACAAGAAATTAAATGTGTGTATATATATATATATATATATATATATATATATATATATATATGAGAAATTAAATGCTCATCTTGCAGAAGTTGGTGGAGTGTGTAATCACTTTGATCAATGATCTGATGTATAAAAGTTACATTTATCTGACAGATCGTTCAGTGCAATAAGGTTCAATTTTACACTAGAAAGTCATGCAGCCGTAACTGGAACTAAAAAACACAGACCAGGCCTCTTTTACTGCAAATAGCAAGCACAGAGGCTGTAACATTAACTTTAACTGTACTAAAACTGTCAGGTACAGAGGCCACGCCTCTTTTTGTTGTTACAAACACTAAGGCCACACCTCCTTTGCTTGAACAAACTCACACAGAGGTCACGCCTCCTTCACTGGAACAAAGACAGTGGCTACACCTCCATTATGAGAACACACACACAACACGTCACAACTCCTTCATTTGTTTAAGCAGACACACACTTTCTGACAGACACAAAGGCCACACCTCCTTTACTAGAACAAACACACACAAAGGGCACGCCTCCTTCACTTTCTGACAGACACAGAGGCCACGCCTCCTTTACTAGAACAAACACACACAAAGGCCACGCCTCCTTCACTTTCTGACAGACACAGAGGCCACGCCTCCTTCACTTTCTGACAGACACAGAGGCCATGCCTCCTTTAATTTCTGGCAGACACAGAGGCCACGCCTCCTTCACTTTCTGACAGACACAGAGGCCACGCCTCCTTTAATTTCTGGCAGACACAGAGGCCACACCTCCTTCACTTTCTGACAGTCACAGAGGCCACGCCTCCTTCACGTTCTGACAGAGACATGGGCCACGCCCACTTCACATTCTGACAGACACAGAGACCATGCCTTCTTCACTTTCTGACTGACACAGAGGCCACGCCTCCTTCACGTTCTGACAGACACATAGGCCACACCCACTTCACATTCTGACAGACACAGAGGCCAGGCCTACTTCACTTTCTGACAGACGGAGGCCACGCCTCCTTCACTTTCTGACAGACAGAGGCCACGCCTCCTTCACTTTCTGACAGAAACGGAGGCCACGCCTCCTCCTGTAAGATAAATGAAACAGTACAGTATTAGAATGGTTTTAATTAAAAGGCTCTAATTAATACACAAATGTCAGTGATGTGACTGATTTGCGATCATCAGATGAAGAAATAATAATAAACCATAATAAAGAAATGTTCGGCATTTCATCGTAAAGTAAAACTTTATTTTGTTTCATATCGTTTAAAATGTCACAGATATCGAGGTTGATTCCAAACAACGAATCTGTAAACACAATAATCACACAATCAGATGTTGTGCTTCTTCATGTGTCCTTGTGTCGCTAAACCGCTCATGCGTGGAAACGTGTATTTATTTATTAGTAACCGAGCAGCACAAACCATGGCTCAAGGACTCGCTATCGATTCGCAAAATGTGAGCAGTGAAAGAGCACATTGTCCTAGCGAGGGTCCGTACGATTGCTCCACACGCTGCATCAGGACCCTGCAGTCACGCGAGGATAAACACTGCCTGAATGGCAAGAGATTTAATCGAGTGAAATGAGAGGGGGAAAAAAATCCACAGCATTAAATAAGAGCAAAGAGGTCACAGGTTTATAGAGAGTAATGAGAGAGTGCGAGAGCAGAACGATTTCCTTTCACCCAAATCTTTTGTCAACAATACAGCGGAAATTGAAGTGGATTTAAAAGGGTAGAAAGAGCCGTCAATAACAAATGTCACAGACACGTCATGTTCCGACTGCATGATTCAATATCCGAACGCGGCACCTGGCTGAATTTGGATGTGTGTGTGTGTGTGTGTGTGTGTGTGTGTGTGTGTGTGTGTGTGTGTGGTTTGAAAACATTATAATTTTCATAGCTCGATTATGTGCTTAATGCCTTGAATAGAGACCTGCAAGACACTCGGACATTCCGAGCAGGAAGACTTTGGAAAATTTGTAAATAAGGAATTACATGTGTTTCTGCTGTGAAATATAGATTTAAATAGACAAAATAAATACAAATAAATAAATAAAAACAAATATACTATTAGTTATCAATCCTCACTCACTCACTCACACACTTTCTAAGGCTTATCCGAACTACCTCGGGTCACGGGGAGCCTGTGCCTATCTCAGGCGTCATCGGGCATCAAGGCAGGATACACCCTGGACGGAGTGCCAACCCATCGCAGGGCACACACACACTCTCATTCACTCACGCACTCACACACTACGGACAATTTTCCAGAGATGCCAATCAACCTACCATGCATGTCTTTGGACCGGGGGAGGAAACCGGAGTACCCGGAGGAAACCCCCGAGGCACGGGGAGAACATGCAAACTCCACACACACAAGGCGGAGGCGGGAATCGAACCCCCAACCCTGGAGGTGTGAGGCGAACATGCTAACCACTAAGCCACTGTGCCCCCATTATCAATCCTGCTACTGCTAATTGGAAATAAATAAGCAAATAAATAAATAAATAAATAAATAAATAAATAAAGTTTGCCTTGTGTTAGTGTTAATGTTACTGCTCTTTCTAAAACGTCAACATTTTATCCATAGAACTTTTTCTTTATCCTACATGAAGGAAAAGTAGGACACTAAGTCTTTGTTTTGTATTGTTTACTTCAAGGACTATCTATTTATTTATTTATCTAACTTTATGAATGACCTTGATCAGACAAGACTAGACTCGCACGCTCAGCCTATCCTTCAAATCATGAACTTTTTTTTTTCGTTAGTTTTTTTTTTTTACAGAAGGACAAATTTCCTTAAGTTAACTAGAAGTGAATATTTTATTATTTACTTCAAAAAATACTTAAACTAGTGAACTAAAAGCAAGATAATATCATATAAATCCTACACAGAGTAGTTTACTGACTTTTATCCTGCACATATTAACGTCATTCATTTGTTTATTTTAATTATTTGTTGTCTGTTTGTTTGTCGACCGAAATAAAATTACTTTTATCCTTCTCCTCAAATCTGGCAACCTCGGAGGTGTGAACGGTTTATCAGCTAAATGATTTGTTGCTTTTATTGCCTCGATTTCATTCATTCATTCATTCATTCATTTTCTACCGCTTATCCGAACTACCTCGGGTCACGGGGAGCCTGTGCCTATCTCAGGCGTCATCGGGCATCAAGGCAGGATACACCCTGGACGGAGTGCCAACCCATCGCAGGGCACACACACTCTCTCATTCACTCACGCAATCACACACTACGGACAATTTTCCAGAGATGCCAATCAACCTACCATGCATGTCTTTGGACCGGGGGAGGAAACCGGAGTACCCGGAGGAAACCCCCGAGGCACGGTTAGAACATGCAAACTCCACACACACAAGGTGGAGGTGGGAATTGAACCCCCAACCCTGGAGGTGTGAGGCGAACTTGCTAACCACTAAGCCACCGTGCCCCCCTTTGCCTCGATTTTTGCCACGCAAATGTATTGGCGTATGTTCGAAGTAGGAATCAGTAGAAGTCTCTTCATCAACTCTACTCAAACCGTGGCTTTGTGAAAGTTTTAGCAAATGACAAAAGCTCAGATTTGTTGCTCATTTCTACACGAGGCTTAAAGCAGAAACGTTCAGTAGTTTAGCGTCGTCTTATCATCCTCTCTCACACCGAGCTTTATTAGGTCATTTATTACTTGGTCTGCATCAGAAAGTGACATCATCACGGTGACGGTGACATGACATAGAGCTAAGTACGGTGACCCATACTCAGAATTTGTTCTCTGCATTTAACCCATCCAAAGTGCACACACGCAGCAGTGAACACACACACACACAGTGAACACACACCCGGAGCAGCGGGCATCCATTTATGCTGCGGCGCCCGGGGAGCAGTTGGGGGGTTCGGTGCCTTGCTCAATGACACCTCAGTCGTGGCCGACCCGAGAATCGAACCCACAACCTTAGGGCTAGGAGTCAGACTCTCTAACCATTAGGCCATGACTGCTGCCCCCCACCCCCCAAACACACACACACACACACACACACACACACACACACACACACACACACACACACACACACACACACACACACACACACACACACACACACACACACACACACACACACACACAGACAGAGCTCGAGCTTATATTTCTGCTCTGTTTACTTGGTTCACTCTGCATACACTGACCTAAAAGGTTTGGTTCCTTTGAGCTGTTTTTTTTCCCGTATTTTTCCATCGCTCGCTTCTTTTGGGTTTATTTTTTATTTGTGTGGATCCTTTTTTGTAGATCCCCCGGGCAGGAACTCTGCATCTGCTCATTTTCTACTCGGTGCTGCATAAAAGATTTTGAATTTTAATTCCACTTTATAGCCACAGACAATCCCGGATTAAACTACAGTGTAGTCCTACTGCCCAGGTGCTTCACCGTTTATGAGATTTTATTACTGGATGCCAGATTGGTGTAATTTCCTCTAAGGATATTTGACTTTAGGTTTGACATTTTAGTGAACAGGAAAGTGGTGAAACGACTGAACTACACAAGTGAATAAAATTCAACCCTTATGATGATTAATCTACAGCTAGTTTATATCAAGGGTCATTTTTATATTCAAATTATTTACAAGACGTTTCTTGTGCACACGTCACACTTACCTCACTTTGATTCTCTACCTTCTGGTGATGCACTTGAACATAATCAGTGATGTAACCTGCAGTTTCGGGTCTTCAAACTTCAGACGTCCATCCACCGAGCCGGGGGTGATCGGACTTTGGCTCGTGTCCAAGTGGTTTATATTCTGCGGATTACACCACAGTCAAACTTGCCAACATGTCTAATGCAAGCAGAAGCATACAGACCTCCTCAGTAGCAGTTCCCTCTGGTACATTAATTCACTGACTCCATTTGGATTCCTCAGGTTTCCGACACTCGGACATGTCCGCCTAATACGCAAAGAAATAAGCAAAATGACACAAACTTTTGGCAGCTCATCAACATCTTCTGTTGTTAGACTATAGATTATATATCATACACACAATCCCCTCCTAATGTATTAGAATACACTCATCTTCTACCGCTTATCCGAACTACCTCGGGTCACGGGGAGCCTGTGCCTATCTCAGGCATCATCGGGCATCAAGGCAGGAGACACCTCTGTGTCTGCCAGAAATTAAAGGAGGCGTGGCCTCTGTCTCTGTCAGAAAGTGAAGGAGGCGTGGCCTCTGTGTCTGTCAGAAAGTGAAGGAGGCGTGGCCTTTGTGTGTTTGTTCACACCCTGGACGGAGTGCCAACCCATCGCAGGGCACACACACACACACACACACTCTCATTCACTCACGCAATCACACACTACGGACAATTTTCTAGAGATGCCAATCAACCTACCATGCATGTCTTTGGACCGGGGGAGGAAACCGGAGTACCCGGAGGAAACCCCCGAGGCACGGGGAGAACATGCAAACTCCACACACACAAGGCGGAGGTGGGAATCGAACCCCCAACCCTGGAGGTGTGAGGCGAACATGCTAACCACTAAGCCACCGTGGCCCCCGGTTTAAATTTTATTTAAACATTTGAACCATCCAGTATTCCCATTGCTAAGCAAACCTATTTTCAGAAGACAACATCATTAGTGGATGAATTAGAAACAGTGGGAATAGTAAATTGCCTGTCGTAAAATAAACTTACTTAATATTTCACATTGTTGCCTGATTTCCAGCAGTCCGCTGGGTATCGGAGAGTTTTTGAATGCAGCACTGCGTTCTCCGTCTTCATCTGTCTCTCGCCGAGACGTACAGATGGATGCGAGATATCAGAGGGGGAGAAAATGAGGTCAAAAACAAAATCGATGGGAAACAAGGAGAATCTGGCATCTCGGCAAAGCAAACAACTTCAATAAAACATCAATCCTCAATCATAACATGGGCGAACGCTTACATGGGGAAGGTTTGTTTAAGCAAATGTGGAAGCGATAACGATTTTTTTTTCTTTTTAGTATAATACGTGTAACTAATCACGTCTGAGGCTCCAAACTGAATTTATTTGAATCTCTGTGTGAAATGACTGTTGATTTTAATGCAGTCTGTTAGCGATTCGGAGCAGCATTAATCTCACTCGACTTCCACTGAAGACGTTTTCTGTGATTTATATGATTAACTGTTGTGTACAAACCAGAGGAGGGTTGAACTGTGTGTTAAGGCTCAGCTGGAATACAGGGAAAATACTTACTGTACAGTCTACTAGCACTGCTCGACTGGTCCCACCATTTCTCAGGGTAAGAGGTACTTTACAGTTCTGACACCGAGGTGGTGGAATAAACTTCCTCTAAAAGTCCAAACAGTTGAATCACTGAGGGGGGCACGGTGGCATGTTCGATTCCCACCTCCACCTTGTGTGTGTGGAGTTTGCATGTTCTCCCCGTGCCTCGGGGGTTTCCTCCGGGTACTCCGGTTTCCTCCCCCGGTCCAAAGACATGCATTGGAGGTTGATTGGCATCTCTGGAAAATTGTCCGTAGTGTGTGATTGCGTGAGTGAATGAGAGTGTGTGTGTGTGCCCTGCGATGGGTTGGCACTCTGTCCAGGGTGTATCCTGCCTTGATGCCCGATGACGCCTGAGATAGGCACAGGCTCCCCGTGACCCGAGGTAGTTCGGATAAGCGGTAGAAAATGAGTGAGTGAGTGAGTTGAATCACTGTCTATCTTGAACGGCGAGTGAAGATCTAGCTCTTCCTGAAACTCCAACACATAACCACTGAGCTTCCACATCCCCACAAAGAAGGAACATAAGCACAAGCTGAAGTCAACTAATACTTATGTTCCTTTGTTTGCAAGCTACAGGTTGTGGGTTTGAATCCCAGGTACCACTGTTGGGCTCCTGGACAGGGCCTACAATTAACTCTCAAATGCTCAGTTGTATACAATGAGATAAAATGTATGTTGCTCTGGATGAGAATGTTTACCAAATGCCATAAATGTAGAAGTATTTATTTAAAGAAAGAAAGAAAAAAAAAAGAAGGTGAGTTTTTTCTTAGGTTGATGGTATCCTTGGTCTGTAACCTAGTGACCCAGTCTCTATCTATCTATCTATCTATCTATCTATCTATCTATCTATCTATCTATCTATCTATCTATCTATCTATCTATCTATCTATCTATCTATCTATCTATCTATCTATC
>NC_083479.1:19415977-19443477 GCF_030014155.1 Tachysurus vachellii
CAGGACAGAAAGCTTTAATCAGAGGCAAAAAGCATGAGGAAAGAGAATCTGTGAGTGCTTTGAGAGGGGATCTGAGCCAGGAGCAGGGATGAAGAGCACGTCTCTGGTGTGAAATCCCTGGAATAATGGAGCGGGAGCTCCTGATTCAGCAGAACCTAGATGCTGCACCCATACTGTAGCTGCCATCAGAGCTCTGAGTGTGCACCGAGTGCCTGGTGTATGGGAGGGAAATGACCTTCCTACACACTCCATACACACTACATACATACTCCACACACACTCCACACACACTCCGCATACACTCCACATACACTCCACATACACTCCACATGCACCTCTTCCTCCATCTGACCCTGCGATTCACATAACGATCTTATGCATTAAGGGGATTATTTTTTAAAGTAATACTGATCTTACATTATTTTCATTAATATTGATCAGAAGTATGTTTTACTACATGATTATTACACATTTATTACATAGAACTGAGTTTTAAAATAGTCTAATTGTATAGAAATGTAAGTGTAAGTAATCCAATAAGTTCTAGGCATATACTGAATTATTATTATTATTATTATTATTATTATTATTATTATTATTATTATTATTATTATGCATCATTATTTTCATTGTTATTAATCAGATGTGTGTTTATAACAGTATCACTACATGTTTATTACACATTTATTACATAGGACTGAGTTTTAAATAATCTAATTGTATTGAAATTTAACAGTGTAAATAATCCGATATGTACACTGCTTTATTATTATTATTATTATTATTATTATTATTATTATTATTATTATTATTATTATTGTAGCATAATAACTATTGTAATAAATTAATTCACAAAGATTAATAATACAGTCTATTCTTTGTTTACTATCATTATGGTTATCACTTTATTATAACATGTTTATTAAACATTTATTACATATTAGTTCATTTAAAAACAATGAAAACGATATTAATCATTTGGCAAATTGTTGTGATACTAAAGGAACAAACCACTGTAGACACCGTTGTTAAGATTTCAGGGTTCTACGAGGAACTTTGCTTCACCACACCACCATTTTGTCAGATTTTATTCTTTGAATAAATATTCCAGTCCAGCGCATGACCAGTGTTCATGTCAGAAAGTCGAGAGCTTTTTGTAGCCTGAACACTTTGTGTTCCCTCCTTATTTTAGTAGGAACTCAATTCAAAATTCATGCTATTGTGAAAGATGGAGCTCCAACACAGCTTGGTGTTCGTGTTACGGGTTTTCATTCCACAGGCCTCAGGCTTTCCTTTACATGAAGATAAAAATATTTTCACACCATCCAGAGCTGAGAGTAAAAATAGAGCACCTGCACTTCCTGCCTAGTACTACACGGAGCATCCGAGAGCGAATATCTCTTATCTTTCAGAGACTCTGATGGCACTACAGCATGTAGTGGAGGACATTGTTCCAGAAGAACCACACTGGGACATACTGTCAAGCTTCAGTGCTCTAAAAAAAAAAAAAAGAAAAAAAAAGCCAACATTATACACACATCAGATCGTAGCTGTAGCTCATATGATGAATGTTCCTGCCTTACAGTGTTTTTGTTCTCTTAAAGCATAACAATTTATCTACAATTTTGTATTTAATAAAAGAGACATCAAGTTCAGAACAAAAGTTGTTTATCTCTTTATCTCTGACTGTTACAAAGTACTGACACTGGAGACTCCTTCCATACACATGCATATCGTCACTGTCGGGCGGAAACCTTGTATGTCCAAATTTGGTCAATTTCATATTTTTTCACATATCGATGCTATTGGTCAGTCCCCACGTGGGTCTGTTATTTTTACAAGTTATTAACCAATCTAAAGTCTTGAAAATAGCTTGAGCGCAAATCTCATAACTCCATTGGACACTTCAACTGTCCACCTCTTCCTCACTCCGTGGGAGAGCTTCACGGCATATTTCTCCTCAAGAAGAGTCGCAACGAATCAACACGTCTTCTGAGGTAAATGTCTTCAAAACACTGGGCTCAAAGAAAAAAAAATCTTGACCCCCGCTAGTTCTGGTGCTCGTCTGAGGACAGGAATTTAGCGCAAGACAATCCACTGCAACGCGGACTAAACCCTGTGCACTGCAGATAAGGTACGGCGTTTTTTTAATTTCCTGAAAAATAACGGTTTTGGAGATACGAGGATTCCGCCCGATACTCCAGCGACGATATTTAACTACGTACTAAACACCATTTAAACAATATTTGTAAATCCTTTTAGTTGCCTCTTCCACCATACAGGTCTCTTAGAACGAGCTCGTTAATATTTACAGCTCTGCAATTTTCACAGCAGCTGTTTTTGAAAATTAACCAACACCTACTGACCAATCAGAGTCGAGAATTCATCGTATTCTTTTTCAGTGGAATATGGAATCTTCCAGGGCTGGTTTATTACAGCTTAAGGATCATATTGTTTTTGAGCCTGTGGAAGACCTGAGGGATCAATGTAATCTTCAGGAGACGGCTTACCCAAGAGTCACATCTTTTACAATGAGAAACAAAAATTGAAGCTGTTTCCGAGTACAAAGTCTGATTCCGTAAGGAAAAATTAGATGGAATATACGTTCTACTTTTGGACCGTCGTCTGTGACTGAACATGAACAGATTTACTCTGTTTATTACAATTTATTATGAAGGTTCGTAATCTCTATCATAATCCAGGCAAAGGCTCAAAACCAGGAAGTACATAGAACATGGATGGATCTCTTAACACACAAATTTCAATGCAGTTTATTTGTATAGAGCTTTTAACAATTCACATTGTCTCAAAGCAGCTTTACAGAACAATTGAAACAGAATTAAAAGTTTTAAAATTTAAATGAAGTTAGTATTTATCTCTAAAATCTATCCCTAATGATCAAGCCTGAGGTGATGGTGGTGAGGAAAAGCATCCTGAGATGATATGAGGACGAAACCTTGAGAGGAACCAAAACTCAGAAGTGAAGCTCATCCTTATTTGGGTGAAACCGAACAGGAAATAATGTAAAGGTACATAATGTAATTTCTATAAGTTTGCAGTCCAGTTGAATTGTGCAACTTAACACTAATTCCTTCCTTCCAAAGTCTTAAAAATTTCACAGATGAAGACCTGAGCACAAAGCTGACCTACACTATGGCAATTTAAAGGCCACCAAGTGACGCCACCAAGTGACAAGACTCCAACAAGGACAAGGTTCAGGACTGATCAGGTAGGTCTGAAAAGAAGAAGTGGTCACACTGAGAGCACAGAACACTGGGAGCTCAGGAGTAGCATGTATAACTCAACATAGGCGGAGAGAGAGAGAGAGAGAGAGAGAGAGAGAGAGAGAGAGAGAGAGAGAGAGAGAGAGAGACAGCAAGAGAGTGAGAGAGAGAGCAAGAGAGTGAGCAAGAGAGAGAGCAAGAGAGAGAGAGAGAGAGAGAGAGAGAGAGTAAGAGAGTGAAAGAGAAAGCAAGAGAGAGAGCAAGAGAGTGAGAGAGAGAGAGAGAGAGAGAGAGAGAGAGAGGAAGAGAGCAAGAGAGAGAGAGAGAGAGAGAGAGAGAGAGAGAGAGAGAGAGAGAGAGAGAGAGAGAGTGAGAGAGAGAGCAAGAGAGAGAGCAAGAGAGTGAGAGAGAGAGAGAGAGAGAGAGAGAGAGAGAGAGAGAGAGAGAGAGAGAGAGAGAGTGAGAGAGTGAGCAAGAGAGAGCAAGAGAGTGAGAGAGAGCAAGAGAGTGAGAGAGAGAGAGAGAGAGAGAGAGAGAGAGACGGAGAGAGCAAGAGAGAGAGCAAGAGAGTGAGAGAGAGAGAGCAAGAGAGAGAGAGAGAGCAAGAGAGAGAGAGAGAGAGAGAGAGAGAGAGAGAGAGAGAGAGTGAGACAGAGCAAGAGTGTGAGAGAGAGAGAGAGAGAGAGAGAGAGAGAGAGAGTGAGAGAGAGAGAGAGAGAGAGAGAGAGAGTGAGAGAGAGGGAGAGAGCAAGAGAGTAGAGAGTAAGAGAGAGAGAGAGAGAGAGAGAGAGAGAGAGAGAGAGAGAGAGAGAGAGATTTAAAGAAAATCATTAAAAACATTCCATGCCTAATTGACAAGACATAGACACAACAAGGTGAAGCTAATGACCTAATAACACAGAACAGGTGAAAACAGTCAGCTAACAAACCAAAAACACGTGTGTGTGTCGAAGCAAACGGGAAATTTGTGACACAAACTGTAGAATCTAAGCTAACTGTATGCTAACTGTTAAAAAGACAAACTCAAGAAATAGTTTAGTTTGCTTAAATCCTGTAGCACAGACGATGTCCCATACAGAGAACTGGTTTAAATCTTTCTAATCTAGTCCTCTCGACTTTATCTTCCAGCACCTTTAGCTCCTCCAGGCCATCTGTTGGCAGTGATTTATTACACGTGATTTCTAGCTGCTCTCTGATTCCTCCAGCTTGTAGCTTTTGAATAATGGCTCTGATGTTTAAGGTCGTTTTTGACCACCAATAGATTGAAAGTTTCTCTCTTTAAAAACGAATCTTTTGGGTTTTGAAACAATAGTTGAAATACTGTGTGTCATAATTCCCGAACATGGAACTCTGTATGTTACAACTGTGCACATCTGTATGCTAATACTGCTAACGTCTTGGTGCCGTATACTCCGGAACACCATCGGAGGTCATGTGGAGTCCAGGTATCACCAGGACGGCTACACAATATCAAGCAGGAGGTTTTAATCTTATGGCTGATCAGTTTATACTTAATTTAGAATATCATGGCTTTGTTAAACTGTTTATTATCGTCCATGTAGCATTTATATTGGTAAAGTAAACAAAATTAGATTGATGTGAAAAAAGCAATGATATTTTAGAGCATGTCATGATTTCATTTATATAACGTCATTCATTCATTCATTTTCTACCGCTTATCCGAACTACCTCGGGTCACGGGGAGCCTGTGCCTATCTCAGGCGTCATCGGGCATCAAGGCAGGATACACCCTGGACGGAGTGCCAACCCATCGCAGGGCACACACACACACACTCTCATTCACTCACACAATCACACACTAGGGACAATTTTTCAAGAGATGCCAATCAACCTACCATGCACGTCTTTGGACCGGGGGAGGAAACCGGAGTACCCGGAGGAAACCCCCGAGGCACGGGGAGAACATGCAAACTCCACACACACAAGGTGGAGGTGCAATGCACTGCAGATAAGGTACGGCGTTTTTTTAATTTCCTGAAAAATAACGGTTTTGGAGATACGAGGATTCCGCCTGACAGCGACGATATAAAAAGTTGTAATGATCAGATGTGTGTTAAACAACAGATTGCTTCAGAGATTCAGTATGTATCATCATATTCATAAAAAAACATTCCTACTAGCTCATTTTTCCCCTTACAGGACTTTTCTGTTGAGCTAAACCCTTATCGATTGCTCTTGCAGTCAAGACCAACTCTGAATCGTGCCACAAGAACAATTTCTGACAGCAGCTGAATATGGATGGGAATAAGTTGCTTAAGCCACAGTGCACTTCTCTGCACTTCTCTGCCCTACACGCTCGTCTCCTCTGGATTAAGCCGGAGTGTGTGATGGTGTAAGAAAGCCTGGGAGGTGGAGTGATATCCCAATTTACATTCATTCATTCCTTCCTTCTCACAGACCGCGTGAAATATTCAGCAAGAATTTAGGAGGTGTGAGAATTTGCAGCAGATGGTGGGTCTTCGCCAGAGCCGCAGAAACTGAAATGACATGAACAGAGTGAAAGAGTAACTCTTTATACTACTTTAAATCTATTATAAACATATAGAAATATATATATATATATATATATATATATATATATATATATGTATATATATATATATATACATATATACAATAAACAATCATGATAATAATAAACTCGATGTACATGCACGTGTGAACAGGACGATTCCCGAACACTCTGCACAACTTTATGGTTTCGTTTGAATCAGTTGTGTTTGTTTTTATTATTGTATTACTCGGATTAATTAAGTTACGCAGGAGCTTAATGGCTAAGGTTTGACATCCGGACGGTTGTGAGTTCGATACTCCGAGTGATGTTGAGAAAGGCACATAACCTATAACTGCTCAGCTCTGTGCTTGGTATCGTTTATGCCTCACACTTCACACAGAGACTACAGAGAGGAAATATTCTGCAACACAATAATCCCCATCCCTTCAAATCTCTGCTTGACGTAAACACTGCCCACGGCGTTTACATCTTTACAGGCGTGTCTGTGTACCCAGGTCCCTTAGGGGGTTGATTAGCAGACTTCTAATCCTTTATTATGTAGATCAAGCCTGTTTTTTCCAAAACACATTTTAGATACGCAGCAGGTATGAATTTGGCCTTTAGTATACACACTAAAAATAAAAATGTATGTGTCACCCCTGACTTCTTGGAGTTTTCTTTTCACTTCCTAGGGCAAACCTTAATGATCCTAAGCTGAAGAGATGAAGCCAGGTTTAATCAGAACACTGCTACCGAGGCAACGCCTCTAGAAAAACAATTAGCATCTTGAATGTGCTTAAATGAGTCTAGTCTGAGTGGAATAAGGCTGAACTTAATCAGAAAACAACATCTAGAATCTTAAGGAACTCCTTGACTCCAGGTACAAAAATCTAAATATAAAAACTGAAAGAACAAAAAGTTTGTTTTTGTTAAGAGGGAAAGATGGTTGGTTATATAGAAGGAAGAAGGAAAAATTGGACTATCTATCTATCTATCTATCTATCTATCTATCTATCTATCTATCTATCTATCTATCTATCTATCTGTCTGTCTGTCTGTCTGTCTGTCTGTCTGTCTGTCTATCTGTCTGTCTATCTATCTATCTATCTATCTATCTATCTATCTATCTATCTATCTAGAATTGGATTAAAACAGTTGAATAGATATATATTGGATAGATGGATGGGTGGATTGAAAGTAGGAAGAAGGAAGGAAAGATGGTTGGTTGGATGAAAGGATTTCAAACTATCTATCTATCTATCTATCTATCTATCTATCTATCTATCTATCTATCTATCTATCTATCTATCCATCCATCCATCCATCCATCCATCCATCCAGAATCGGTTTAAAACTGTTGAATAACTATATATGTTAGATGGATTGAAGGAAGGAAGGAAGGAAGGAAGGAAAGATGGAAGGAAGGAAGGAAGGAAGGAAGGAAGGAAAGAAAGATGGTTGGTTAGATGGAAGGATTTATATTTAGTCTATCTATCTATCTATCTATCTATCTATCTATCTATCTATCTATCTATCTACTGTATCTATCTATCTATCTATCAATCTATCTATCTATCTATCTATCTATCTATCTATCTAGAATCGGATTAAAACAGTTGAATAGATATATATTGGATAGATGGATGGGTGGATTGAAAGTAGGAAGAAGGAAGGAAAGATGGTTGGTTGGATGAAAGGATTTCAAACTATCTATCTATCTATCTATCTATCTATCTATCTATCCATCCATCCATCCAGAATCGGTTTAAAACTGTTGAATAACTATATATGTTAGATGGATTGAAGGAAGGAAGGAAGGAAGGAAGGAAGGAAGGAAGGAAAGATGGAAGGAAGGAAGGAAGGAATAGTCTATCTATCTATCTATCTATCTACTGTATCTATCTATCTATCTACTGTATCTATCTATCTATCTATCTATCTATCTATCTATCTATCCTTACATAATTGGACAGTTGAATAGATAGATAGGAAGGAAGGAAGGAAGGAAAGATAAGTTAGTTAGATGGAAGGATTTCTATTTTGTTTATCTCTCCATCTATCCATCCATCCACTCAGCCTTGGTCTCTTTGTCAACTGGACAATAAATGTACTGTATCCTGTGTCATCAAGTGTCACTCATGTTAAGAGAAGGAACCTGAAGCAGATAAATGGAATAATCTCGATAGAACCACTGGACATCTATTGATCCGTAACTCCAATAACTGTAGCCGAGGTAATTCAGTTAGATCTGAAACCTTTATGTTTCACACAGCCTTGTTGTCTTCCACATGGTCAATACCGGAACACTCTGACCTGATAATCACTTACTCAAGACTGCTTCAGAAGACTAAAGAGTCTCTCTATGGAATATAATGTTTAAAAAGCTTTGCATACCAAGGTCTGGGTGTGTAGCAGCCTGTGTTTAGTAGGATATTGATGTGGTACGTGTCACCGCTGTCCTCCTGCCTGCTGGGTGAAAGGTAATTAATGATGGCACCAGGGCAGAAGGCGTGAAGGCCAAAGAAATGATTAAAAGTTAGGAACTGGATGAGCGATGTGGAGTGATCGAATGGGCTTACACGGTCGTTGGGCCGAAGATATCAATATATTTTATTCTCCTACATGAGCTGCTTAGCTGAAAGACCAGACAAGCTAAAGGGGGCTAAGTGGAAACATTACAGCCTGCAGCATGAGGCTAAATCCCCTAACATTCTCAGGATTGTCATTTATTCACACCTTTAAATATTTAATACAGACTATTATCTGTATATCCATTCTTCTATCTATCTATCTATCTATCTATCTATCTATCTATCTATCTATCTATCTATCTATCTCTCTGTCTGTTTATCTATCTATCTGTCTGTCTGTCTGTCTGTCTGTCTGTCTGTCTGTCTATCTATCTATCTATCTATCTATCTATCTATCTGTCTGCCTGTCTGCTGTCTATCTATCTATCTATCTATCTATCTATCTATCTATCTATCTATCTATCTATCTACAATAGACAAAAAATATTTCAGCTTGATAGAGAACTATGTGAAGCTTTGCATTCATTCTTCCATCAATCAAATCAACCATCTAACATTTAATCATTCTTTACATCTATCCAAACATCTATCCATCCATCCAAAAATCCTTCCAACTATATGTCTTTTTTTTAGATCCATGGATAGATAGTTGAAAAGATAGATTGATGACTATCTATCTATCTATCTATCTATCTATCTATCTATCTATCTATCTATCTATCTATGTGATGGTAAAAATAATAACTGGTATCAAATGGTATAAATAATAACTATCTATAACTTTATACACCTATCCATTATGGATGGATCCCTAGCTAGGCTTAGGATTAGGGTTAGGGTTAACATTTATTCTTAAGGTCCAATTATTTTCTCTAAAATATATTAAAGAATAATTTAAAGAATAAAAGTAAAAAAAAAAAAGAATAAATTCCCTGAGATGAAAAACAAAATATGTATTTTTTTTGTAGATAATTAAAAGGAATATTCATATTGATTCTATTTCATTTCAGTGTGAAAATAATTTGACAGAAAATCCAGAAAGTGCATCAAATATTATTTTTCAGAGATCTAATATCTCCTAGGAGTAACACACTCCTCAGAACTTATTCATTAACGTATATGATGGATTCTAAAAACGCTCTCTATTTAAGAGTGTGTAAATTCTTTTGCTGTGCAGATTTGCCTTGATTTAAAGTCTCTGTCAGACTCCTGTAACGTGCCGATTAATCATGACGTGAACAGACAGGTGCGACGACGATGTTTGGATCAATCCTGCCGTAATTCTGATGCTCAGCCGTGCAAAACTCATTCAGCAGTCAGCGACGCCAATTATCTCACCATTCACACCTTCCCTGAGCGCGGGCTTATTTCAGGAGGAGATCCGAGCCACAACCCCATACTGAAAAATGTGCTTAAACGTTCTTGGTGATGTAGAAGAAGGTCGAGTGGGGTAGCAGATGGTGGAAGATTCCGAGGGTTGCTTTTCCTGACTCGGGTCTTTCCGCCTCACGGAGCGTCCTAATTATCAAAATAAATGGAGGAAAATACATTAATTTTTTTTTTTTCATTAAGATCAGCAGCTAAAAAAAAAAAAAAAAAATCCTGTCAGGGCTTTCAGACTTTCAGTCTTTAGATTTCACAGTATGCTATAAATATTAGTGCCGGAGGTAACGGGGATTTCCTTGATTTTTTTTTCCTTCTTATTTATAATCCTGAACTTTTTGTGAGGTAAGGTTTAATAAACTTTGTCTGGTTCTAAGACTTGTCTGGTTTTTTTTTTAGTTGCCAGACTGGCAGCTATGACAGTTGGAGGAATGAGATTTGGTCTATAAGGAATTCTAAGCACTTTTGTCTCTGTGACAGAATGAAGTAATGTCAATAGGCACGAATCAGAGATTTTCAGATCTTTGGCTGAGGCAAGAAATCTGTGCAGAAATGAGTTTAAAATTCTTTCTTATACTAGACATCTTTTGTAACATCTCACTTGTAGTCAATAGTTGTTTCATTTAGACTCAGAAGTGAACCTAATCCCCATTTGGGTGACACTGGACAGGAAATAATGTCAATGTAAATAATGTCCTTTCTACAACAGTTTGTAGCCCAGTGGAATTAAGCTAGCAAGAGCTCCTGAGGAACTAATAGATCAGCGTCCTTTCTGAGTTCATTACACACTTAACACTAATTCCTTACTGCCAAAGTCACTGAATGTTCACTGATGAATGAAGTCCTGAAGTCATTTATCTTCATTTTCGTAAATACCTCCAATTTTATTAGAAGTTTGTAGACTTTTTTTTTAAATCCATTGTACATTAATAATTAAAACAAAGGCATTAATGCAATTACAGTCATCATGTCAAAATAAAGACTTATAGAGTTAAGCCCTATTCGGACGGGATTAGTTTTACGTGGGGGTAAAGTAATTATTACCAGAGCTTCTCTGTGATTTTAGTCCCGTCTGAATGTGCCATCTCGGTAATCATTACGGACAATGTCAGTAAAGATTACGGCGACTTTTACCTTCTCTAAAAAGGTCCGGAAAAATTACCTCAGGTAATACTAATCCCGTCCGAATAGACCCGCTGTAAATATGTACGGTAAAATTCCATCATTTCCTGTTTAAAAGTAGTTTTTGGCACGTTTTGCAAGCATGGAGGTGCCATGTTGTCTGTTTGCACACGTGATAACAGGAAGCAACGCCATACGCACATGACGACAAGTAGGTTACTGTGGTGCGTAAAGCGAGTTACCCCTCCCACTTCTGCTAGTTTTACTGAGATGTCTTGTCCCGTGCGAATTGGCCAATTTATATTACAGACGTCCTGAGGTAAAATTGCATTACTCCACGTCCCCACGTAAAACTAATCCCGTCCGAATAGGACTTTAGACTTGAATTCATTTTAATCTTCCAGAGAACTGGAAAGAATCTCACCTGGAAATGTGGAGAACATGTGAATCTCAGTCACCTGAGGAAGAAATAGTGTCAGGACACGGATGATGGTATAAATCAATGAGTTCTTGTTTTATTATATTGACCTTTAGTCTTTTACAAACTAGCTTCTCTCTGTTCTGTGTAATGAATCGCAGCAGAGAATCTCTAAAATCGGTCATGAAAGTAATAACCATAATGAAGAACTGAGGTTGAATCTCTGCCAGGAGGTCGTGTGTAACACGAGGAGACGATTCCGAACACGGCGAGAAGATCCCGAGGGCAGAAATAGTGTTTAACGGTGACTCAGAGGGTAAATCGGTGCGATATCAGTCTGAAGATGTTGATTAATTTTCTACAACAGCAGCTCTGAGTCGGAATGAAAAATTATAAATGTTGATGTGGTTCATTTTTAAAATTGATAAAACATTTTTCTTTTTTTATACTTACTTAAAACTACAGTTTTACAAAACACGAATCCGAGCCCTGGCGCTCTTAAGAGCCGACAGCCATAGAAAAGCTCAATTTCCCCAATTGGTCCGAATAACAGAGAAAGCTGAAAAAATATGGATTGAAACATGATGGTTGAAGTAAATGCGACCGCTCGAGAGTGCTCCACATGCACAAGATACAATCATGCAAATCAGAGAAGGCTGGCATGCAGTAATAACAGCAATATAACAATATCAGGGGGAAAAAAACAAAAAACAAAAAAGAAAGAGAAATGTTTTAAAAGAGTGACGGACCGAATGGAGGTCAACGATCTGCTAAAAGCTAGCAGAGTAGCTAAATATTACACCTGATACCCTGATAGACACCAATCCTGTGGAGAGTGGAGTGATTTTTGCATCAGACGTTCCTGGGCCAAGTCTTAAATCCTGGGGAAAAAAAGCTGGGAAATTCATTCCACTGTTATAATCAGTACGTACTGCTAGTCTCTACACAGCCGATTACTGTTTTTATAGAAGTAATCTCGGGAAATCTTAGAAACAAAATGACTTTACAGAACACACAAATGGAGTCTTGTTTCAAAAAATAATGTCTTTTTTTTTTCTTTTTTGAAATAAGAAAATCACATTTAAAGTCACCAGAGATATTCTTGGTTACAAGAATGTAAACTTCAGGAAACACTTTATTTCTAAATACCTTATTTTATAGAAGTATAATCATGTGAAATATTTTTTTATGATATAGAATATTTCTAATTACATGGAATTATTTATTATAATTATGTTTATATTGATATTATGGAGGGGGGGGCACGGTGGCTTAGTGGTTATCACGTTCGCCTCACACCTCCAGGGTTGGGGGTTCGATTCCCGCCTCCGCCTTGTGTGTGTGGAGTTTGCATGTTCTCCCCGTGCCTCGGGGGTTTCCTCCGGGTACTCCGGTTTCCTCCCCCGGTCCAAAAACATGCATGGTAGGTTGATTGGCATCTCTGGAAAATTGTCCCTAGTGTGTGTGTGATTGTGTGAGTGAATGAGAGTGTGTGTGTGCCCTGCGATGGGTTGGCACTCCGTCCAGGGTGTATCCTGCCTTGATGCCCGATGACGCCTGAGATAGGCACAGGCTCCCCGTGACCCGAGGTAGTTTGGATAAGCGGTAGAAAATGAATGAATGAATGATATTATGGAATATGAATTAAAATAATTCATAATTGTGTTTTATTGTTGCTTACTTTAAGGTGAGTAACATATAGTCTCAATCCAAATAAATTATATATATATATATATATATATATATATATATATATATATATATATATATATATATATATATATATTCATACACACATGGACAAATTAGTTGGTACACTTTTGTCAATGAAAGAAAAACCTCACAATGGTCACAGAAAAAACTGAGTTTATTTTTTTAAATAATTCTGTTGAAGCATGGTTGAAAAGCAATGTCTGACTTTCATTGGTTAAAAAAATATTACAGCACACTACAGTATATGATATTATTGTTAATACAGATATATAAAAATAATTATATGAAATATGAATTAAAATACTGAATATTTGCGTAGGTGCTCTGCAAATCCAAAAAAACCCCAAATAAGCAATATATATATATATATATATATATATATATATATATATATATATATATAATTACTTTTTCTTTGTTAGACTCACAGACTCACAATTCACCTGTGTCTCTTCCGCACACAAAATATCACAAGTGTTTTAGAAACAAATCCTCAGCACAATTCACAGATGTGTAGAAATTAATTATTCAGTATTTATGACAAGAAAGATGAAAATAAATGTTTCATCTTGTTCGAGTCTTTCAACAGCGCCTGAAACTACGTGACTATAGAGTAAAGAGCTGCCCACGTTCACTGCTTTTATCATTTCTTTTTCTCAGGCTCTAAAGCAACTCAAACACATCACTGACCATATCGTGTAAAAATCAAACCTGTACGAGGAGATCGATTAGCAGGCGTATGATATTGACCTTCGTTTTACAGCGCAGGCTTTAGATCAAGATCCTGACCTGAAAAGTTCTCACAACAAAAGAAAAAAAGAATAAAAGAATAATAAAATACTGTAGTACACGTGTATTAAGGGAAATCTTTGAACCTTTGCACTGCTGCTGTGTTTAGTTTGAGTTAGCACACAGTTCTAGTTGTTTTCTATCGTCACAATCAGCTGTCTGATCCGGCTCGCTGAACTTTTCCATCAGAACCTGATAAGCACACGAGCTGGTCAGAGACGTGCCAAGATTTTGATTGAACCGCATCAGCGTTTCTTTTTCATCCTCTCCGCTGTCCTTCAATCTTAACTCCAGGACAACGTTTGAGGTCAAACTTTCATCATAAATGATCAGTTTTATGTGAGAACCACTTTTTTCTTCACTTCAAAGATCTAAACGGCTGCTTGATTTCTGTTTACACTCACACTCATACAACAGCGGAGAAAAAACACCTTCTCACGTTATCACATCGTTCTCACCTTCTCAGAGTTGTGGGTTTCACACCACGTTCCTTAAGCTCAGCTACGACTCTCCTCTTAATGACGATCAACAAACAGGATTGACAAAAAAGCACAAGAGAACAATTAAAATTTTTACGTGTGGATGTGGAGCATGTGATGGCGTTATTATTAAAGGGAAAATAAATGCACTTTAAAATCTAGTTTAAAGGAAAAAAAAACAACAACAAATCTTGCAGGTGATGAATTATAACATCAAATTTACGCATTTAGACACTTAAAGGTGCGGTCTCCGATTTTTGAGAAATGCTTCAGAAAACTGAGTCGGGCCGAAAACTAAACAAAAATCAAAACAAACGTGTAGCCAATGAGCAGAAAGGGGCGGGGCTTGTCAATATGGGCGGAGAGAGTGTTCAGTGCGCATGTGTGACATTAGCAGAAAGCGGTTTTAACATTAACATGGAGGATAAAAACAAAGAAAGAAAGTGAAGAAAGACTTACGATAAGGTAAGAAGTAGGACGTGTTAATATAGGATCAGCTTTCCAGCGCTGGAGAGAACTGAAGGAGCAGGAAGTTGGTCACATATTCACAGATTGGAGTTTCCTGAGTCAATAACTCCTGAGCTAAACGCTGTTACTACACAAATAACACCTCTTTTCTATCGTAATCATTTTTGCTTGTTTGTTTATCTGCAATCGTATTGTTCTTCCCTTCAGCTATGATAAAGACACATTTCTTTCCATTAGTTGCCTGGGTTACGTATGTATGTGTGGGCAGAGCTATCGATACAGGGATGGGACCCGTTTGGGTTAGGGGCGTGTTTGTTTTGGTGATTTTATATGTCAACATTGGCTTTCAAAAATCGGAGACCCCACCTTTAAGAGCTGATACACAGAACTGTTTGCATGAGAACATGAGATTAATTGAATTTTTTCACTAGATTCAGGTTTGCCTGTGGATGATACGGTGCAGAGTGGAAGTGACTACCGAACAGGGCTCGTTATCTGATTGGGTAAAAAGGTGGAAAACTGTGAACAGGAAGCTGGATCAATAATCTCAGACAAGGAAGAATGCCACTAGCCAAGAGGTGACCTCAATGATAGTAATAATAATAATGTGAGTTATAGGAATGATTGAAGTCCCTGGGATTTAAATAGCAGTGTGCACCGGTGCCACGTTGATGACCTGCACGGGACCGAGGTGCTACAAAAGCGCATGCAGGGGGCCGCTGATTTGCATTTCATCTTTAATTTGATTCTTTCTTCAATCTTAAAATTTTCACATGGTCTCCCAAATATGATTTATTTGGATCTCAATGTATTTACACAATTAGTTTATTTACATTGTGTTTTTTAAACAGAAATAATTGCATTTGTGGTTATTATTATTATTATTATTATTATTATTATTATTATTATTATTATTATTATTATTATTATTATTATTTCTATTACTACTTATTATGCATTATATATGTTATTATATTATATTATATATATTATTTATGTATTATTTCTTTTTTAATTATTATTTTTTTAGATAATATTTATCATTCAGTTGTCTCATGCAATGTTTTACATTTATTTTCATGTGATATTTTTAACAGAAATTAAAAAATTGATTCTTCTTTTTTTATATTATGATCCACTTGTTGCTAAATATTTACAAGTTCAGATGTATAATTTCTGGGAACAACAGAGTGCCATGAAATGCACTTTCACAGCTTATTATTATTATTATTATTATTATTATTATTATTATTATTATTATTATTATTATTAATTATATTTGAGTGGATACAAATGGAAGTGAGCTGAAAAACATTAAAAAGCGGTAAAGATGGAAAGGTCACTTGGAAGTGAATGATAAATAAAGCCCCAGCAGGGATGAAGTGCAGATGCAGGCTGGACTCCAGCTCCTGCATTGAAGCACAATTCCCACAATCCCCACAATGCTCTTCGTCTTCCTCGGTGCACAATAGCTTCACGCGGCTCGGCCCGGCTCCTGCGGGGTTCTGCGTCGTTTCCGAGTGTTGGATGAACTACAGGTTGTTTCCTCCTCTACGCTATTATACAAACCTCAGCGCTCACACCGTCCTCCTGAACAAACAACACACACACTTCCTCCTGTTGATCATAAAACATGCAGAGAAGCCGTATGGTACATATACGGACTGTATGAGTGCTACAGGGATGAGGACGTGTGTGTTTTTCTGATTATTCTGCCCTTTGGCTTCTGTGCTGCTTATTAATGCTTATCACTGCGTAATGCCTCTAAATAATGCACACACTCTATGACGACAAGTCAATAGCCTCAGGTGAACGATTGATGGTGGCTTTAAGCAGCAGGACGAACCCCCACGCAGGGAAAGAACGAGTGTGATTTAATGTTCACTGATTTTATGACAGATTTCATCACGCACACACACACACACACACACACACACACACACATACACACAAAGAAACAAGGTTACACGCTGTTCTGTAGGTTTTGGTGTGGAGCATTGGGACTGTGTGTAGATGTGTGTTCTGGGTTCTAGTGAAGGAAAAATCCAGTGAAAGCAGACAGAAAACAAGACAGAGAGAAGTGAATGTGACTCTCCAGACAGTCCAGTCAGAGAGAAAACACACTCCTGGAATCCCTGCTCAGGAGTTGCTTAAGAGTCCATGTCAGATTTCAGGAAGTGGAACACGAAGGAGAAAGCGAGATGGATTCAGACAGTGTTTTTATTCGAATCGATGGAATATCCATGGCGATAATTCAAAACCGCAAGCTGACAGTTTTACACCCGGCAGATCCATAGGCACTGATAAAAACACACAAGCTGGACGAGAAAAATGTGAGTAAAAAACACAAGAAATTGCAGATTAAATTGAAATTAGATTGAAAATGTGTGAAATGCTGGTGTACAATTCACAGTGTATAAACACTCTTAAAAAAGAGGATCACTGGGGATATATATATCTATATATCTATATATCTATCTATATATATATATATATCGTCACTGTCAGGCGGAATCCTCGTATCTCCAAAACCGTTTCTTTTCAGGAAATTAAAAAAAACGCCGTACCTTATCTGCAGTGCACAGGGTTTAGTCCGCGTTGCAGTGGATTGTCTTGCGCTAAATTCCTGTCCTCAGACGAGCACCAGAACTAGCGGGGGTCAAGATTTTTTTTCTTTGAGCCCAGTGTTTTGAAGACATTTACCTCAGAAGACGTGTTGATTCGTTGCGACTCTTCTTGAGGTCGAAATATGCCGTGAAGCTCTCCCACGGAGTGAGGAAGAGGTGGACAGTTGAAGTGTCCAATGGAGTTATGAGATTTGTGCTCAAGCTATTTTCAAGACTTTAGATTGGTTAATAACTTGTAAAAATAACAGACCCACGTGGGGACTGACCAATAGCATCGATATGTGAAAAAATATGAAATTGACCAAATTTGGACATACGAGGTTTCCGCCCGACAGCGACGATATATATATATATATATATATGTATATATGAAAAAGACAGTGAGAGATAGAGAGCAGTTTGGGGTTCTTTCTTTGGCCAGTAGAGACCCCCTTTTTCACCCCACACCCACCAAAAAGGGCTTTAATGTAGAAGACAGCGATGAGGGTTTTATATTAAAACAGTTCCATAATTCTATATATACAAAACATTTTTTATGTATTTATAATGTATTTATAATAACTAATAAACACAAAACAGGAACAAAGACGAAAACTAAACAGGACAAAAGGACGATGGTACACCGACGTTACACAGACGATACAATGTCTACAAAACAATTAACAATAGGGAACAGGTGTGAAGAGAAGGGGAGGAGTAAACAAAGGCGGGGCAGACACGTGACACGGAACAAAAACAACCGCACATGGCTAAAAGTCCGGGCTGAGTCGTGACAAATACATAAGGTAAAATTATTTTTTAATCATTTATATTATCTTTACTTAGATAACACTGCACAATTTTTGTGTTTTTGAATGATGAATGAAGAATTTTAAGAAAAATCTAACAGCCAACTGGTGCTGTACGACTTCACAGAACTACCTACTGATTTGCTCCTCTTAATATTCAGGTCATTGCTGTGACAGTTTATCAGTGGATTTGTGTGTTTCTATGCAGCAGACGACAAAGTCTAGGAACAAACAACCTTGTTCATAAATGTGACATTATTAACCGTGGTATTCAGCCCGGAACGTTACCTGTCCCCTGGGAATTCTCCTGACCTTCCAGATTAGCGTCTCAGCATTGCAGAACTGACTAAACGTTCTGTGCTGGAGTAGAAACTTAAAGCTTAGTTTTGGCAAAAAAAAAATGTGCTAATAAATTTAGATTCTCTAAGCGACTGAAGAGTGAGAATGGAGAAACGTTTAGTGCCGCTGAGAATAGAGATGGCATTCGCTTTTTGGGATAATGAAGCTTCTGTGTAGAAACAGCAGGGTGGTGTAGGAGGATCTCATGTAGGACATCATTGTGTGTGTGTGTGTGTATTAGATGTACATTGAGGGGGTGGCTGGCAGAAGATACAATGAGCAGCTGTCATCAAGGATAATACCCCCCCTACCACCTTTTACTAATTAACACTTTCATTAAATCCAGGCTCCTCCTGTAATATGTAAAGGTGCACCATATGAAGTCAGAAGACTTATGAGCATCAGCCAAACCTCGGACAACGATACGTCAGATCTGGCTAATAAGTAAAATCTTAAGAAGGACTTAGTCTTAAGGCTTAAAAAACATCATTAATCTGTGAAGGCAAATCCAAGATGGAGTTCTGGAACATTATAAATCTTTGGTTGTTTTTTAAAAATATCTTTTTTACTAATAAGATTATTGGCAAAGTGCAGACCAGAGGTCATCATGCACTAAAAATCAGTAAGGAGGGAAAGACGGGATTAGGTGAGAAGCAAGAACATGACCGAAGGTAATGCTCAACATGATGGTCCCATCATTATGCTTCATAAAAAGGTCATAAAAGATATAAGAAGCAACAGCCAATCAGCTTTGGACATTTAATAAAGAACCATCTTTAATTTCTCTTCAGTACTTTTTCAGACATGGTCTTATTTCCCTACAAGCTTTGAGTTCCAGAGTCATAATTTGATTTTTTTTAAACCAGACAGCAAATAAATTCCTAAAAATTCCTAACAACCATAGATCATTTGGCTTTGTATGCAACTAATAGTGTTCAGCTAGTCGGAAGGTCAGAGTTATTATCATGCTAGGTAACTATTTTGTGGCTGTACTTCAAAGTTAATTTCTGTAATTTGAGTTTCAATCAAAACAAGGCCTTTCCGATGCTCACTCCTCCCACAACCGTGACTAACACCAGCGTTCAGAAGCGAAATTTTACAACAGCTGGCTCCAACTTCTCCAGATGGCTGGCAAGCTAAAAGAATCTAATTTGATGATAAAGTAATGCCTGGTGGACAGCATAGTTAGATGTGAGTTACTTGGCAATATGCCTGTTTAGGGGTATTAACGTAGCAAGGAAGGAAGAATCATGATGTTAGGTTTTGAGAACTGCGATGGATTTTAAGGCAAGCGAATGGCACTCTCGGGAGCTCAGACATAATCCTTCTCAGCTATTTTTTACTGAGTATGAGAAGACAATTTAAATACCAAGCAGACCTTTAAAATAGATCCGTAATGATGGAAAATTGAAACTAGCCCAACAACTATACTGCATCATATCACAACAACCGCCTAACAACGTCCTTCAACACGGCGGTCTGTATTTTAAACCCACACAGACATGACAAGAACACCAGACACTCCAGAAAGTCAATAATCTCCACTCAGGATCGAACCCTGAAGGGAATTAACATCTAAACCCTGATATAATATGAAGATTAAACAGTAAATACAGTAATCCTCCTTAGTAAACATTAGTGTGAGGAGCTGTAACTGTAGTTAGCAGAACAGCTGTATCTTAAACACCTGGCTGTGCTCCAAACACTGATCTAAGGCTGGCACACCTGATGTGACAACACCTTATTAAAAATCCAGTGTATTTGTCCTTACACCACCCCCTCGTCACTCTAACCCCTTCCCCGCTCCCTCTATTTCTCCCTCCCTGGCAGCTTGGGCCTGGAGTCGTTCCACCGAGCTGAGCATAAATCTAGAAAAGTGCCCAGGGCAAGGTCTTCATCAGCGGCCTATTCTTCACCACTTTACATGAAGTCAGCAGGGCATGCGGATAATTACTGAGTCTCATGAATAAAGTTCCCCGTGTGACCTGTACTGCAGGATGCAGTATTAGTCCTAACAGGTGGGTTACATCAGTTGCGTTTGCCTTCTGCTTGGGTTTTATTTGTTTTAAATGCTATTTGCTTTGCTGGCTTGTGCCTCCTGTTATAGACAAACGACTCCTGGAGCTGTTTGACCATGTGAGGTCATGGGTTTGTTTACGCAGCAGAGGAACAGGGCAGGTTCTGGAGAACTGCAACAGTGGAGCAAAACTCTGTGGTGGAATTTAGGGTTTTTTACTTTGAACCAAATAAAAACACTTGCACTTTGGTTGGTCCTAAAACAAAATGTAGTATATAACGGTTTTTAACTATTTCCAGGGAAACGTGAGTGAATACTGTGCCTGTTTCTACTAACAGACATCTAATGGTCTTTGAAGTTAGCTAAAAATGCTGCCATGGTGCCAAGGTTTTTAACGCACAAGCCATCAGTCCTCGAATTTCAATTCTTCAGCAATTTTCCAAACTCATAGTGGTTAGAAAATCAGCCTTACAATATTCATCAGACAGTAAAGTCAAGTGCTATGTAGTGCTCTCTATCACAAAACATTGTATTGAGCATGAAGTGCAAATATTCATTCATTCATTCATCTTCTACCCCTTATCCGAACTACCTTGGGTCAGGGAGCCTGTGCCTATCTCAGGCGTCATTGGGCATCAAGGCAGGATACACCCTGGATGGAGTGCCAACCCATCGCAGGGCACACACACACCCACACTCATTCACTCACGCAATCACACACTACGGACAATTTTCCAGAGATGCCAATCAACCTACCATGCATGTCTTGGGACCGGGGGAGGAAACTGGAGTACCCGGAGGAAACCCCCGAGGCACAGGGAGAACATGCAAACTCCACACACACAAGGCAGAGGCGGGAATCGAACCCCCAACCCTGGAGGTGTGAGGCGAACGTGCTAACCACTAAGCCACCGTGCCCCCCATGTTGCTATGACTTGGAAGCTATTAATTTCCAGCTGTTTTCCTTGACATCCTTATCCATAAGCCACCGTGCCCCCCAAGTGCAAATATTGTTTCTATAAAATGTTTTATTGAGGTTAGAATAGCATCGATGACTGTAGTAAGAATCAGGGCACATATAGGTCACTACCATCTAAACAAGTTAATTCATAATCATTATGGTAAGAGTCAAAACAAGGAAGTTGTGCAAAAGGGAAGTCGTGGCCTAATGGTTAGAGAGTTTGATTCCTAACCCTAAGGTTGTGGGTTTGAGTCTCGCGCCGGCAATACCACGACTGAGTTGCCCTTGAGCAAGGCACCTAACCCCCTCTCAATTGCTCCCTGGGCGCCGCAGCATAAATGGCTGCCCACTGCTCCGGGTGTGTGTTGACGGTGTGTGTGTGTGTGTTCACTGCTGTGTGTGTGCACTTTGGATGGGTTAAATGCAGAGAACGAATTCTGAGTATGGGTCACCGTACTTAGCCGTACGTCACGTCACTTTCATTTTCGCATTCACAAACACAATAGGGACCATAATACAGGGAAACCTGGCTTAAGCATAGACTAGAAATGCGTGGAAAGTCTTTACAACTAAGTACAGTATCAGCAAAGTTAAAGTAGACCGATGGTATCTGCAAAAAGCCAGCGTGGTTGCGGGTATTCAATATAATAAAGCAATCAATTAGCTACACCTGATTCCACCTGCTTTATCAGTTCATCTTGACTTTCAATTAAATCAGTAGGTGTGGCTTTGGATTAATTGGAATAAAAACCTGAACCCACTCTGGTCCATTTCAGATGAAATTGGACACATCTGACATTGATGTTTAGTCTTTTAACTATTTACAAAGAACAGGTGAACACATTAGGATAATCATGCAATGACAGGGCAGGGTGGAGACATGGTACATGGCAAAGAAAACTAAATAAACCATCACTAATGTACAGCCTGTTGCTCTTGGAAGTGAACTGAGTGCACATTTGTGGCATTTGTAACATTTGTGTGGTCGCAGCTCAAGTTTTTAAGGCTCTGGGTTGATGATTAAAAGGTCAGGGTTCAAGCCCCAGCAATGCCAATCTGCCACTGTTGGGCAACTGAGCAAGGCCCTTAACCCTCCCTGCTCCAGGGAATGCTGTATCATAGCTACCCCAGTACTCTGACCCCAACCTCCTCAGTGGGGATATGTAAAGAAAAGAATTCCCGTTTTGCATTGTATATGTGGCGATAACAAAGGCGTCTATGCCCTAATTTCATATCCTGCTAGTACAAAAAGGTTAACATCTAAGAACACTATCAAGATAAAGCCCTTATTAGAGACAAGTTAAAGTACAGCAGTAAAAGCAATACAAGATTATTTTTTAAACGAGTGACTCAGCTGTTTATAGAGCCAGAGGATGTCGGATGCCGGTACAGAGCAGAGACTTGATACTGATCTTCCTTGTGTCTTGAGGGATGGTCAAGTCAGACTGTGGGAGGCTGAGCAGGAGTGTGGTGCAGAGGGACTTTAGTACGTGCCTTGAGGTAGCTCCGGGGCCTGTGACTGTACTTGCAGGTAAGCATCAGTTTTTAAAATCTGATACGAACAGCCACAAGAAGCCAGTAGAAGGAATATAGCAGCATGGTGGTATGGGAGAACTTGGGCAAGTTGAAAATAAGATAGAAGCATAGAAGCCTTTATTATCACCACATATACAGTACATTACAGCGGAATTCTTTTCTTCACATACCCCGACTGAGAAGGTTGGGGTCAGAGTGCAGGGGCAGCTATGATACAGCGCCCCTTGAGCAGGGAGGGTTGAGGGCCCTGCTCAAGGGCCCAGCAATGGCAGCTTGGCTGTGCTGGGCCTTGAACCCGATCCTCCGATCAACAAGCCAGAGCCTTAACCAGCTGAGCCACCACTGCTTATGATACATCATAAGGGTCGGAAGGTGTGTAAGAAGCAAATTCAATAAGAAATGGCACCAATCAAGCACACGAGTTGTCTCAGAACAAGTGTTCTACTTGTCTGTATGTGAAACTTTACTTAAACAGAAATATGTCACTTGAATGGGGAGAAAAATAACATGAAAAAGCTGTTCATTCCAAAAACGTCCATGTAAGCTTTAACTTGTGAATTTGTACATTATGAATGTGTGAGCCAAAAGAAAAAATAATATTGTCTAGGAAAATGGAGGGACCTGGACCAGGAATGGATCTTTGCTCCAATTTGGTGGAAGTTCAGAGGAAGCCGTGATAAAAAGAACAAACTCACGCTTCGACCATGAGAAATGAAACATTTATTACAACGTGTGTTTTTCATGCTGAGTTTCTGAAAGCGATTTTCATCACACCTTTAACGAAATCATAAATTATTGACTTAGGATTTCGGTTGTCATAGGATGAGGTCTTATTCAGTACAGAGAAGAAGATACAACATTTTCACTGCATTCGTTAATGATAGATAAGACGCCACATTATTCTGCACAAAAGCCACCGAGTTACCGATCATGGAGGCACAGCTGGAAATTGGCAGCCAGTTCAAAGGAATAAGCATAAATGATTAAAATGACTACCTTGGGTGAGCTTTAAGGTTGGCGTCCTTCTCGTGACTGCTTTCATAGTGATAAAATCATTTATAGTACTTATAAATTCTTCATGAGACACTGGAGACATGTATGGCATCATACGGATTACATTCACTCACTCTCACTCATTTTCTACCGCTTATCCAAACTACCTCGGGTCACGGGGAGCCTGTGCCTATCTCAGGCGTCATTGGGCATCAAGGCAGGATACACCCTGGATGGAGTGCCAACCCATCGCAGGACACACACACACTCTCATTCAATCATACACTTCGGACAATTTTCCAGAGATGCCAATCAACCTACCATGCATTGTCTTTGGGGAGGAAACCGGAGAACCCGGAGGAAACCCCCGAGGCACGGGACAGATTGCACTGAATTATTGTATTGTGTTTCTGCTTCGTTTTATCAGAGCGGGATTTTGTCTCATTATGAACATTATATGAAATATTGTTTTGATAAAACAGACACCAAATAAAATTATATATATATATATAAATATATATATATATATATATATATATATATATATATATATATATATATATATATATACACACACACACTGATCAATCATAATATTAAAACCGCTGAGAGATGAAGTGATTATTTTGTAACAGTGGTAAAAGGGTGTGATATAGTAAACACCAAGGGACCAGTCAGGTCTGGAATTTAATGTGTTGGAATTGATTGCTACTCCCTGGTGTACTGTGGGTTATACCTGCCAAAAGTGATGAAAGAACTGGTGATGAACCAGTGACAGGGTCATGGTCACCCAAATAAAATTGGGGTTGGAGCAAAGGGGCAGACATGATACAGCAGTGAGGGTTAAGGGTCTTGCTCATTTGCAATAGCTTGGTAGTGCTGGGGCTTGAACCCTGACCTTCTGATCAACAACCCAGAGCCTTAACCACCTGCTCCACTACTGCCCCTAAGGTGGGTAGTGAAGGCTATCCCATCTACTCCTATCCTACATTAAGCTACAGTAGCAAATTGCTCAGATTGATAATGTTAGCTATGATGGAAAAATGTCAGAAACACACATAAGGTAGCTGCAGACTGGTTAGAACGCTAATGCTGACTCCTGTCCACCACCGAAAGCAACTACAATGGGATCATGAGCATCAGAACTGGATCAGAGCATCAGAACTGGATCAGAGCATCAGACTATCTGAAGCATCAGACATGGACCAACGTATCCAATTAGCCATAACACAGCTTATATGTAGGAAGTGGAAAGAAGGCAGAGGACAGAAGCAACCAGAGAGGACACAGAAATCCTGATGATTCAGCATCCTCACCCTTCTCTCATGCTGCCTAATTACTTCATTAATTATCCCACAATGGGGAAAAATTGGGAATATTTAACAAGAAGTCATTAGTTAATCTTCCATTACAAAGCCCAGGCACAAAGGTCAATAGAGAAAATCTTTTGAAACACACACACACATAGATACAAAGGCCTGGAAATACGGTCAACTACAATAAAGTGAACACAATAACTCATCTTTAACAGCTCTCCGATTCTACTGTAGTCACCAAGCGCAAAACATTTAAAGGGCTCTACATTAGAGTCCCACTTCAGTCCCGAGTAAAAATAAACAGCTAAAATGCTGATGTGTTTAAGAGGCATTCACTAAATTCCAGGGGTTTCGTTATCGTGACGTAAAGTGGGCGTGGTTTCTGGAGGTCTTGGAAAAACACCCCCTCTCTCAAAAAAAATGAGAGTACCTACGATGGATAATGAAGGACAAAACAGTCATACAGGTAGATTTTATATTTTATATCTATTATGCTTTATTATCTTACAGTTATTTTCGAAAACAAATAAACAACCAAAAAACTACGGTTAGGGTTAGGGTTAGATTATAAAATAGGCCACGCCTACCCGATGACGAGCGACAGAGAGAGAGATGTGTAGTCTATCTGCTTCTCTGTAGTTGCTTGCCAGGGGTTACCTGCATGAGGAATAACACAACCTGGTGTGTAATTATAGGATTTCTGGTGTAATTATGATGCTGGTTTGATGTGATGAGGCTCCATGTGATCAGAATTACCGTCACCATGATGTAATCGATTATTTTCCTATAACAGATATTGACTGTTAGCCAAAGTTTCTGGACTGAATTCCAAGGACTGGCAGAGAGCCATGTGAGAGCCGTGCAGTGACTCGTCATCTGAGTGGATTGTTTTCTGTCTCGTGTGTAAATCGCACGAAAGAACACATTTTGAGCATCAACCCCATTCCCGACACCCTTGAAAAGTCGATTTCTGCATTTGCCTTTCTAATGTGCATCATCATTTAGATTCTGTACTGGAATTGTCTTATAAAACAAGCGTTCTTACCCACAATCAGACATAAGATGTCCAAAGCGACCAGCATTGGGGATTAGATGGTGATTAGTTTCCTGAGAACTTCCTGCAGCTGAAGGTGTGCTTTGTTCCCACCTGCCTTGTCAAATGGAAATCTGATCGTGAACATCTTCATTTAGCAATCTTGATGAAAGAACACACAAGGACTGGTGTTTAATGGAGATTTATGTTGACCTTGACATATACTGTATGTACTCATATATGTACATCGTGTACTCAGTGATATAATTCACCAGACGTTGTGTGTGCAGTGAAGTCAGTACAAACACAGAGAGAACAGGCTGCAATACTAAAGAAAAACACAAAAAGTTTTCATTTCCTTTCTTCCTTTGTGAGTGTTTGCAGAATCTCTGCCTCTAGTCCCACAGCTGCACGCTCACTAGTGTGATATTGCTTTTATACAGTAGTTCTATAAAGAAGAAATGAATACTGAGTAACTGACAAGTCAGACCCAACATGAGCAATGGCTTAGATTACTTTTACTGCACTTGAAAATAAACAAGAAAGAAAGAAAGAAAGAAAGAAAGAAAGAAAGAAGAAAGAAAACAAGTACAGTGTGTGCATGTGTGTGTGTTTGTTTGGGAGTGTGTTTGCGTATGTGTGTGTTTGGGTGTGTAATTGCATGTGTGTGTGTTTGTGTGTATGTATGTATGTATGTGTGTATGTATGTGTGCTTGAGTTTGTGGGTGGGTGTGTGCGCATATGTATGTATGTGTGTGTTTGGGTGTGTAATTGCATGTGTGTGTGTTTGTGTGTATGTATGTATGTATGTGGGTGTATGTATGTGTGCTTGAGTTTGTGGGTGGGTGTGTGCGCATATGTATGTATGTGTGTGTTTGTTTGTGTGTATGTATGTGTGTGCGTGTGTATGTGTTTGTGTGCATATGGTTGTATGTGTGTTTGTGTGTGTGTGTATGTTTTTGTTGTGTGTGTGTGTTTGCGTATGTAGGTATGTGCGTGTGTGTGTGTGTGTGCGTGTGTGTGCACATTACAACATTGCATCATCATCAGTGTGTGTTCGCATATGTAGCTATGTATGTGGGTGTGTGTGTGTGTGTGTGTGTGCACATTACAAAATTGCATCATCATCAGTGTGTGTGTTCGCGTATGTATGTGTGTGTGTGTGCGTGTGTGTGCACATTACAACATTGCATCATCATCAGTGTGTGTGTGTGTGTTTGCATATGTAGGTATGTATGTGTGTGTGTT